>NW_019394477.1:0-150340 GCF_000612105.2 Orussus abietinus
ATAATTTATTTAAACGTAAAGCCTAGTGTTGTTTAATTCAGACTTAATTTGAATAAATCGATTTTTTAAAGAAAATCCGTGTTTTCGTTTACCCGTCAATTTGACGGGTGCTCGTAGAAATAGGTATCTAAAAAATGCCCGTAAACCTAGTGCCAAGGATGTCATCCACTTCGTGAAATTACCGATAATGTCAATGACGTTTTTTCCTTTACAATAATAGCAAGAATTCGATGTGACTCTATACCTGGCCAACATACCGAAATCTAAGGTCTTTATTACTTTTGAAGGTTAGTACAAGAATATATCAGGAAGCTAACTAAATTAGTGGATGGTTTAGAAAGTGTTTTGTTATTTACGAAAATTGCATTTAATTGAATACAATCCGATGAAAAGGTTTTTTCTTTCTTATTCTCATTTACCACTGGAAAAAAGGTATACAGGACGGTGACCTAACTCATCATGTGTTATAGGTATGAGTTTTTAAAAGTCATATTTTTATTAAAGGATCAATTGTACGATTAGCAAATGATCCTCTTGCTTTAGATAGGAATATGATAAACATTTAGACAATTACAGACACTAAGTAAGGTACTAATTCTGCTGATACATTTGCACACTATATACTATCTTAAGGTGAAGTGAAACCCCCTTCAAATCAGTCGATTCGAATACAAAACTTTTTTTTTAATGGTATTAGACCAAACTGTCCGAAACTTTGACACATCACTCCTCATCATCTAAGAATTGTCCTGACACATTCAAAATTTAGATTTTTTAAAAACATTTTTTAACAGCCCAGACCAGAACCAAAATGGCGTCGAGCTCTCATATTTCGATCAATATATAATTATAGAAAGGCTCTGATATGAGAATCGAAAGGGTCAGGACAATTTTACGACAATTTAGAACACTATCTTAAGCTGAAGTGAAACCCTCTTCAAATCAGTCGATTCGAATACAAAACTTTTTTTTTAATGGTATTAGACCAAACTGTCCGAAACTTTGACACATCACTCCTCATCATCTAAGAATTGTCCTGACACATTAAAAATTTGGATTTTTTAAAAACATTTTTTAACAGCCCAGACCAGAACCAAAATGGCGTCGAGCTCTCATATTTCGATCAATATACAATTATCGAAGGCTCTGATATGAGAATCGAAAGGGTCAGGACTATTTTACGACAATTTAGAACACTTTGGTAATCGATAAACTCGCATTTGAACGGGATAAAGGCAAAAAAAGTGCTGTCTGCGCTTCTATGCCAAAACGATGGGAATACGAGGTCTCGGAGTGAAAATTTAATTGACCTGAAAATCACAGATGGCGCAGGGGGTCCCTCTGCAGTCAATTAGGGCCGTAGGAAGCACGAATCCAGAGGATTTCTGGAGTTTTACTTCGATTTCTTTATAATTATTGTACGAAAACGACAGGTAGAGTATGCCATTTGGTACAATACCCAATATAATTCGATATAACTGTCAATATAAAAACCAACGTCGGCAACGTGGGCATTTAGAAAAATCTTCTTTATCGACGTTGATCAAGTTCCTCGACGTGTTTCACTTCACCTTAAATGTATAGAAAATATAGGACTAATGTTTTGTGCTACCAGGGGAACGATCCGAGACTTACCCGAGAGGAGCAAGCTACCGAGCACAGGCACGAAGACGACGAGTCCCACAACACTGACCGCCATCTCCCGCACTCCCGACGTGTGTGATATGACATCAGACACCGCAGACCCGAAAAATGAGTAAAAACGATTCTCGGTGGACGCACAGTCGTTAAATGCGAACTCATCGGGATCCCCGGAGAATTTAGAAAGTAGCCGGCGCCTCTCTCGAGCGCGATGTCGGTGCGTGAGACCGCATCAACTCGCGTGAGTTTAAATAGCGTAAACGGAGTGTCACCCGGACAAGCAGGCGTGAACCGAACACGCGAACGCACTTTGTCAGGAAGCGGATCCAGCCCGGGAACCACGTACTGGCGGAACACAGGTTAATTGTGTAACTAATAATTGCGAGATCTTCCTGAGAGCAGGGGAGAGAGTACCGAGACTGTAACGGGAGGCGGAACCACATGGACCAACCACGTGGGAGACTCCCATTCATTCACGTGAGGGATACACTGCAAGACGGTGGTCCACTTTCCAGAATACTTTCAAGATCGGTAATTCGAGGGTTTCGACTTTTCTTTAAAACAGGAAGGAAAACAGCGCACACTATTAATACATGATTGCCGGAACGGGTCAGTTTGACTGATTTACGATTTTATTGCTATATATATATATTGAAAAACTTAAATAATTTAATTTTAAAACATATGTTGGNAGATTTCCCGGTGATACCAAATTCAAAGACGTCTCAGGGCCAACTTCCTACTCCAAAAGAAATATTATACTTGGTACTGTAAAGAGCGCTTCCAGAATATATATGTAACAATTGTTTTGAATAAGTTTCATTAAAATAAAATTTTATTTTTTTTTAACTCAATTTTGACGTTCGAGTCAAATTGACTCATTTCAGGCAAAATAGGTATATACCCAACATCCGGCAATCTAGTGTTAAAAAACGTTTTTTTCTCATTTCTCTTAACTCTTTCGGTAAAATATTGAGTAAACCTTTGATATGTTTAGAATATACAGATTTTTAATTAGAATGCTTACCTCAACCATCGGCATGTCAAAAGAGAGAAGTATAAATTGAAAATTAAGGTACAAATAACAATTTTTATAAGTAGTAGTAATGGTAGTACATGGCACTTTTGAAAACATTGGCTTAAACTTTATTGTCAATAGTCGCCATTATTCCTTGTATTATTACATAATACACTCAAGTTACAATATACATACATATTTAACATAATTATTGATATAACAATGAGTTCATTTCTAATCTGTATGTGCAGTTAGAGAATAGGTCTGCTATAGATTAATCTATAAACGATGTCGATGAAGTCTTGGCAATAGATAACGCCATCCGTGAGTTGTCAGTTTCGAAAGATACTTATTTCATCGGAAAATTGGAACGATATTAAAAAGTTACCTTTCAACGTTATCATTCCGAAAATTCCGTAAATATAAAGAAATAAATGTTCGCAGCTGCGTTCAAACATATATATATTCCATTGTTTGGCAAAGACTGTCAATTTAATCGAACATGTCATTTTAGAAATGGTTTATTGCAATGAACTGTTCTTTCGAAACGAAAATAAATGTGCAGAGTTGCGAAAAGAAGAGTGAAGGGTAAACTGTATATACATACTGTAATTATAAATAAAAATCTGGACAGTAACTATAGGAAGTTTTATTTTAGTCTACCTTGCAAATAGTAATTACAAATTGTTACATTCAACGTTTTGACTTTTGCTGAAGGCGAAGTAAAAGCTTCACTATTATTATTAAATTATTTTCATTAATTTCAAAGAATTTAATTTCCCAAGTGACCAATATTACAATTTTAGATATTAGTGCGTGCAATTTTAAAGAAGTGCCATGTTGTAAATTACATAAAAATACAATTTGTAGAAGACCAATAAATAATAATGCCTCGTGTTAAGCTATTAAAAGCATAATGCACAACATTCATATATGTATTTGCGCAGAAAATTGAATCATGTTGGATTTTTTTTCTAAATCGGCGTGGGTGAACAGCATAATTCTGTATTAGAAATAGTTTGGAAATTTTTACATTTCGAAGTCTAAGCATATACAATCGAACGTCGACCTGCTTTGAAATAAAACTATAAAATTACTCGTGACAATAGAGCACCAAACCAATATTATTCTCGCACTTTTACTTACAAATACATAATATTATATATATAGATATACAATACCTAATTATCTCATATCTCTATATTATTGTCCTTACAGTGTATTACTTTCACTCGTTTATTATTTACTTTCATGTTATTGTCAATATAATAATTGATAGACTTACATGCGTTAATGTAACTATAACCATCTTATCACGACAGTACGCTGAAATAATGTACAGCCGATAATTGCTACGGATATATAGATAATAATTAATACATAATATATTCATACAGAGAACGTGCACATGAATGTATACAGAATATATCATAGCAAGTGATTCCATTGCAACTTTCTTCTGTATGGATAGAACGGCTGGTTCCTCTCTAAACATTGTGCAAATAACATTGAAACATTGCAACAAATAATAAAATATTACGAAACAAGACAATCTTTTAATAAAATGTATATATATATATATATATATATATATATAAACACAGTATGCATTGATGTTATTTTATGAAACTAATTTGGTGAATCTCGTTCAACATTTCAGGTTACTAATGAAATTGTTAACTTAACTCTTAGTACCAGGGATGAGCGGGAAAATGTTTCACAAAATGGTCGAAAGTGAGACACGGCTCAACGCCGTGGAAATGCTTTCAAAGGGGCGAAATGTTGTCTGTTCTTTGCACTGCACGCCAGAAGGCGAACAGCTCCTAGTAGTTCTGATTAATTGTTTTTAAACCAGACTTCTACTGGGATAAAGCGTACGGAGGGATGCAGCTTCGCGTTACGTTGTTCTAAATGAGAATCGAGGACTTCCTTCGTTCGTTGTAAAAAGCAGAGTGTCCCTTTTGGAGTCACGCAAGGACTCGCGGTGCCTCAGAAAAATGTTGCCGCGTTGTGGAAGGGATAGAAATTTTTTCTAAGTTTTACGTGATTGATTCGTTGGCGGAGATGCCCAAAAAAGTCGCCTCCCACGACTTCGGCAACGAGGGTAGCAAAAGGGTAGCCAGGTCGAGTACGGCCTGACCATGCCTTTGTAAGATCACGTACCGTCCAAGGGTATTTTTTATGGTCTTGTTTACCCAACCCTTCGCGAAAGTTCGGTTCCTTCGCACAAAGGCAAACAACATTTGGCGGCCAAATGCACACCGTGAGAAAGCGGAGAAAGTCAAAATTCCCAGGATGGTACGAGATCTCGTGAAGTTATAACTATGTACTCTAATTACTACACGCATTTTTCTTACGGACGTAACATTGTCCATCGATAAAAAAAGACGCGTCTGTAGATTTCAAATACAGAACAGTATTCCCACTGAACAACAAACATAACAGTTACGTACCTTAAAACTAACAAATAACATAATGTTTGTTACAATGTAATAACCTAACAGTCACGTAACATAGAGCTAACTAGTTACATGACATTCGTTACAATGTAGTAACTTAACAGATATGTAACATGGAGCTAACAGGTTACATAACATTTGTTACTATCATATCTATATAAATGCAGCATAACTTTGTTACTCTCATCTTACATTATGTTACCGTTCTGATATTACTGTGTATATGCAGCATATATTTATAACAAAACAGAACTACATTGGTGCTAACTGTCATTTATTTTATTACATCATCGTCATCGTCATTGTCATAATTCAACGTCAAATGTCATAAGATTAATAAATGTCATATTTTGTTTACTACTCGTATGAAAAAGTGTGACTTTAATTCATACACGCATATACATTATCAGTCATTGTTTGCTAGTCCAATGAAATCCTAATTGTTTTTAATTAAAATCAGAGAGTTCATCATTACATAATTTCATTGAATGTCTGATTTATTATTTAATATCTAACTATTCTCAAGTACCAACAAAATAATTAAAAATAAAATATTATCTAATTTTGGATAAAATTGCGTGATCTTTTTTATTAAATGTATGAAAAATTAACATTGTTTTAAGGTAACTGAAATAATAACATTAATATAACATGTTACGTAACATGTTACCTTACTGAGTGGGAAATAATAACTGACATCTAACTTCCATGTTACTTTTATGCTGCATAACATGTTAGTTTCAAAAACGTAACATTTACCCAATAGTTATATAACAGTGTTCACTGGGTTGATAGGTTACAGTTATCGCTTTTTTGTTTTCAGTATTAGTGTTAATGTAGGTTCGGAAAGCAGACTGTGAATACTAAATAAAGTTGTTATGCGTGGGTGAGATTACGGCACGGCACACACGTATATACTGTTTTACGGATCACGAAGATTTCGCCCCTTTAAAGCAGTTCGAATTTTTACAGGTGTAAGGGGTGTAGAGGGCGCCAGTGGGCCGTGCCTCATTTTCAAACAATGGCGCGAAAAATTAGAAACACGAAAACAGAGGAACATCTAATGCATTTACAAGTTATATAGTTTTCAAAATCTACGGAAATTGTTTCTGACATTTTAAACTAGTATATTGTTGGGGACAATAACGATGGAAAATAAAATTTGAAATTAATTTTTAAAGGTAGGTATAATAAAAGGTATTAGTAATTTCTTCGAAGAATTTTAAAACTCCGAGTAACGACGAATATGTATACTTATAAAACTTTGGATCGTCAAAGCTGTTACATCATTTTTTTAGTCCTGAGACTCCGAGATATGACATAGCGAATGTTAATTCATATAGCTGGATTTTTATCTACTACTATTCGATACTAAGTACGTGCTAAAATGAGAAAGGATTTGCTCACTAAATACGGCTTAACACCAAAGCTTTACTCAGTTTGTTTCATTTATACTTGTTCCAATTTCTAATTGAAGGGTTTAGTGCAAATAGGCAAAAGTAACACATGGCACTTACATTCTTTTTGCACAATGATGCATAATCCTTTCAATCGTTACAAACCTCACTACTCATGCTTTTCTCTGTTGCCAGCATGTTCAAAAGCTTGATTAAAAAACATGTACATTCGTTAACTTCTTGGTTCGTTTACACTATGAGAAAGCCTAATTGGAACAATGTAAAAAACATCTTCAATTGATTTCTCTAAATCATGAGATTATATATAAACGACCATCACTACTGTTTTTCGTATCACTGCACTTTTCGTGCTACAAGGTCATATGCTAATTTTGTCGGATCCTCAAATTCCTTTTCAATTAGAGAATTGCCTTTATAATATCGCTGGAAACCGTGTGTACACTGGGAGACATCAATGCCCTCCCGTCCTGCACAGGCGATATCGTATCTGCAGGGGAGGCATTCATGTCCGCCATTGTACAAAGCAATGTCAAGAAACTTTGTGGAAGAAAACATTTCATTTCTTGTACATACGATTTTAGAAGGGCAGGATATATCTGCTCGGTCGGATTTTTATCGTAATTACGCCGCTAATAATAAAATAACTATTTAGTGGTTTGCTTCAGAATGTCCGAAACAAAGCGTCAAATTAATTACCTGCTTTAAACACATAGGGATGCCTTTTACAGAAAATAATTATTGTCGTTTCGTAATAAGACATCGCCCAAAAATATTGTTTGCGCTAATGGTAAAAGTATTAGCGATAAACAATGTTTAGTGCTTCGGATACACGCTGCGCTTATCTATTTATTGTCGGAAATTATTATTGGATTTATACTAATACGTCATTGTTATTGTTCGAACAGCATTATAACTTAGCCTAGATATTTGTAGTGAATGTAATCGATACAATACTTCGATTCCAATCCTTTCCTCGTCCCCTCATTAAACTGCGCATAGCTTTAGGCCAGACACTACTTCGATTAGACAATTCACTTTCTTACATAAAAAATACCGATACATATATGGGCCAGAAAAAATACTTAGACTTGCCAGCGAAATTACACAGTTTCAAATCCAATAACTCGATACTAAAGGTTATTCGAGATTTGAAAAATGTTACAATTTCACAAGTCATTGCGTGGTTAGCTTCTACGTGGCGTCAGAAAATGTTTAAAATATGTTACAAAGTGTCAAAGTGTCAAAGAATGGACACCTAGTAAGTAGCAAACGTGATTCCTGACAAAAAGTGAGGACATTAAAGTGTAACATAAATTTCTCCAAAATACATCATTTGAATTTCAAATACAGTCAATCAGACAGAATGTTTAGGTAGTCGCGCATCTATGAAGGATAGTACGGACTGTACGAACATCAATTTGCCAACTCTTAAGGTGATGCAAATGTGATTCCCGACAAAAAGTACGGAAATGATAGTGTAACCAAAATTTCTCCAAAATGCATAATTTGTATTTCACGCACAGTCAATCAGACAGAATGTTTAGGTAATCGCGCATCTATGAAGTATAGTACGGACTGTACGAACATCAATTCGCCAACTCTTATGGTGATGCAAATGTGATTCCTGACAAAAAGTACAGAAATGATAGTGTAACCAAAATTTCCCTAAAATACATCATTTGAATTTCAAATACAGCCAATCAGACAGAATGTTTAGGTAGTCGCGCATGCGTGAAGGTTGGTATGGACTGTACGAACATCAACTTGCCAACTCTTAAGGCGATGCGAAAGTGGCGTCAAAGAGGTCTCGTTTGTGAAACTTTTCTCCGAACTGAGTCTACTGAATCGTTTCAAACTGGACAATGTGAATATGGAGGCTATAAGGAAGGTCCTGACACCGGTAAAATTTCAATTTTTTAAAAATCCGTTTATAGATATTTTCAAAATGTCGTACAAAAAGTGAAATTTTATGAGTGTCAGGATCTTCCTTATACCCTCCATATTTACGTTCTAAAATTTGAAACGATACGGTACACCCACTTTGTGGAAAAGTTTCATGAACGATTGACTTTTCGGATGCCCTTAAGCACCAGTTCACTCACAAGGAAGGTACCTGAGGTGTCTCCCTCCGATTTTGTTCATGTTTAATATATTATATAGGACTAAAATCTAAGGGACCCGTGTTTTTTTTTTTATCGGTGGATAAACACTTTTAGGGGGTGAAATCAGGCTTCAAAGTTGGCCGTGCAATGGGGTGAGTTGGCTGTTTCATATAGAAGCACTCGACCGATTTTCATGAAACAACTGTCAAAATGTAGAGAATGAAAAATTATGAAATATGCATTTGGAATTATTCGAAAAAATTCGTTTTTAAGGGGTGAGCCACCCCTTTGAATACTTCTTTTACCCCTTACGCGAGCAATAATTGCTCTATCCAAATGAAACTTGGTTCATGTATAGACCAGAATAATGCAAAAAAAAGTTTCATTTGGATAGAACAATTACTACTAACGTAAGGGGTAAAATAAGTATTCAAAGGGGTGGCTCACCCCTTAAAAATGAATTTTCTCGAAAAATTCCAAATGCATGTTTCATAATTCTTCATTCCCTACATTTTGACGGTTGTTTCATGAAACTCGGTCGAGCGCTTCTATATGAAACAGTCAATTCACCCCCTTGCACGGCCAACTTTGAAGCCTGATTTCACCCCCTAAAAGTGTTTATCAATAAAAAAAACATATCAATAAAAATAACATATACCAATAAAAAAAAAACAAGTCCTTTAGATTTTAATCCTCCATAACATATTTAAAAATGATCAAAATCGGAGGGGGACACCTCAAGTACCTTCCTTGTTAGTTTGGTATTAAATAAAGCCAGACAGTGAAGACGTACCCAAAGTCGGACTATCCAATTCGGTATTGAAAAAATACCGACACTGAAGACTTAGTAATTGTGCACCATCTTTTTGTCGGAATGATCGTAGGCTACTTATAGAGCGTCTCTTTTGAGACATCCTGTATAATTTTTGTAACATTGAATTTTTCAATTTTTCCAAAGTCTGACTATCCAATGTGGTACTGAAAAAATACCGACGGTGAAGACTTACAAATTGTACACCACCTTTTTGTCGGAACGATCGTAGGCTACTTATAGAGCGTCTCTTTTGAGACATCCTGTATAATTTCTGTAACATTGAATTTTTCAATTTTTCCAAAGTCGGACTATCCAATGTGGTACTGAAAAAATACCGACGGTGAAGACTTACAAATTGTACACCACCTTTTTGTCGGAACGATCGTAGGCTACTTATAGAGCGTCTCTTTTGAGACATCCTGTATAATTTCTGTAATATTGAATTTATCACCCCCATACCTACTGTTGGCAAGGTTAGTAATTTTTTCCGGCAATTCATGATTATGGCGACTTTCGGCACAGCTATTGTCGCGATAAGCATATACGCGACATACAAAGTAACTTTGCTTAAGTAAATTAAAAAGTTTAACATACTATTACTTCTGGCTTATTGACATAGTAGCTCATAAGCATGATCCAACATGAAACGCTTTTATAATTCGCCTGCGATTTTATAGTATAACAAAGATTGGAAACCATTGTCATGATTATTTTCTATCTCTCTCAGACACAAGTACCGAATAAGAAGGAAGAAATGCGCATTTACCTTCTTCTTTCATCGTGAATATTAGAATAATAGTAGAATTGCAATTGTTTTCAATCTTTGCCATATAGTATTGCGTCACATTAATAAATGGTATCAAATAAATATTTAATACAACGATAATTTACGCCTCTCAATAACTTAAGTCATAACGATATTACCAAGAGAAATGACGATCAACATCACTACGCCTTGTACGTTGCATTATTGAGTACAATGCAATAAACAATACGCTCTCTAGTAATAAATAAGTAACCATAGATCTCTATAAAGCACTCGATGCTATTGTTAACGTGTTTCAACGAGTACGTCATATAATATCATGAATAAGATATATAATTTCCAATGCAATATATATTTACGAGCCACTTGCGTTCTTTAATATACCGAAAAAAAAAAAAAAGAAAAAGAAAAGGTTGCAACCACAAAATACAATACTTTGACACGCACTAGTTAAGAAGAAGTTATTGTCAATTTATTAGCGAATTGAGACTTCATGTACGAATCGCTTGGATTATAAAAAAATTACACGATTCGATTATTCGCGGTATCTTTTCTTTTTCTCTATACTAACAATTAGTCTGCGCATGCTAAGCTTTATATGTGTAGACTTTTTAAAAATGAGATTTCCCGCGCAAAAATCATCAAGTATTGTCAAATTTAATACTCAGTTTGCGTTACGCGTACCACCTGACTCTATCGACATCGGCTGATGTAGATTTTAGTTTTGCGTCTCAATAGTATATGTATATATATACCGAGTATATACAGAGTGTTAGGAAAGTCTGCAAACGGTCAAGTATTTTGGAAACGAAAGATTTTTTTTTAAAAAGTTTCAGACCTAAGTTTCAAGGTTTAAAAAGTCCTATGGAATAGTTATATCCCTTTGATCTTGAGGGGAATGTTCACGGAAACATTAAGGAAGCATGATTAGTGTAAATAAAATATCTCATCTTTTATCAGGCAGTGTTCAAGCTGATGGTAAGGTCTTTTCAAGACATTGGTTGATGACATATTTCTATTGAGTATTACCTGAGTTATGAGCTTTAGAAATTACGGTGTCGGCAGTATTAGCATTATTCGAAATGCATCGCATAGTCAACCCTTTGTATGTGTGTGTGAGTGTGAGTGTGTGTGCGTGGGTGTATGGGGTACGAGAATCCTCACTGGATGCGCTTTTTGCGTACAGAGTACCTCCAAAAAGTTAATATTTGGGCAGGGGTTTGAAAACGTGGTATTATCGGGCTCTTTTTCATCGATGGGAATTTAAATGCCAACAAGTATATGGACTTATTGTAAAATTGTAATCCTTACTATGTAATCCAACGTAATCCAATGTGCAAATGTAATCCTTACTATTGACGAATTGTTCGATGGAAATACATGCATATCGTCAAACAGCAGACTGAAGACAATTTGAACATCTAATCAAGTGAAGTACATAGCCATCCACGCGCCTGCGCAGACGTAGGGATATTAAACCCAACAATGCAGTCTTCACGCAGTGCATCCTGAAAAATGCAAATATTGGACATACTGTAAATTCTAAAGCTCATAATTAAGGCAATACTCAATAGAAATATATAATTAAACTGTACTTTAGTACGACCTTACTATGGAGCTTGAACACTGTCTAATAAAAATTGGTTATTCCGTTAAAAAAATCACGTTGACCTTGATACCATCCATTCAAGGTCAAATGGGTATGACCTTATTCTATGGAACTTTTGAAACTTTTTTCTTGAAAATATTTCGTTTTCAAAATATTTCACCATTTCCAGATTGTTCTAGCATCCTGTACATGCCGACAAATTTGCATATACTTATGTTTCTATTTATATATATTTGTTTATTTATCTATATATTTCTCTCTTAACGTTCGTTTAGAAATTGACTAATTTCGCGAATCTCCGGCAACCGAAAGGGGATCTGTTCAATATGTTACACAATCTGTTGCTTCCCTCTTAATTTACACCTTTCGTTTAAATAATACTTTCTTCACATATAGTCATACATATCATTTGTGTACTTTCATTTGTCCCTTCTCGGGATACATAGGTACACGAGACCGTAGGATATAACGCACTTGTAAGTTGCGATTACGTCCGACATAATTGGGAAGCGCCGTGTAATTACCGAGTTACGTTTATTTCATTCAATGCGCGCTGAAGCGCATTGATCGGGTTCATTTATTGGACTATCCAAATGAAGTCGTGTCAAGCTACGGACAGTATAAGTCATAAATAAGTTTAAATCATTACCAGACAGGAATACAACTTCATGACTGCATCTGGGTAACCGCAACTTTGTTAAATGCGTGGACGCGCGTGTGTTTAATTTATACGAGAGGCATCTTATTGTTGTTTAGTATTACATATAACGTATTGTCTCCCAAATCCTCGCAATATTTAAATCGCGATTTTTGACTTTCCTTCATCAAAGAAGACCTTCTTATCGTACTAGTACTTTCATGTTTGGCATCACTTTCCTATGAGTACTTTCATACGTTTCAATATCAAATCATCTGAAATAATTCTTTCGTTATATGGGCGCGGATGTACATGTGTATACACGTTTTTTGCGTATGTTTCGTTACGGTGAGTACGTTCTGTTTCAGGCTCTAGAACATTATTTATATGATACATAATCTCACCGTTTGCTATTTCGGCTTTTTCGCGGTCGACATGAACCATCCCTATAATGCCCATTTTTTAAGTGAATTTTTTCCCACTTCTATCTCAAAGTTTTTTTATATCTGTCTCTCGACATTCCATCATATCGACTGATTTTTATTCACTATATGTCAGTCGATAACATGCCTCGTCTCGTTCTTTCTCACCGATTGTTTTTCCCCACCGAGATCGTTTCTAGTAATCGTTTAAACTTATCAGTTATTGCTTCATTTTCCTATTACCTTTTACTCGACATTTTTTACGATCGATCTTAAGCAATATCTAAAAGTCTCAGTCAATGGCACTTAAATCTGGGGACTTTTTTGCAAGGATCTTTTTCCCTTCCCTCATTTTATTGTCGGTAAACATTAGAAGTTATTGTCACTCCTTTAGTTCATATCGATGAATTTTGCTTTACATACTTTTCTGTTTAAAGATTTATGAAAAAATATTAAGAGAAATGAGCGCGTTAATTGTTACCTCATTGTGCGCCTATCACATTTTCATTAATATTGAGACTGTTATATCGGTTTTAAGCATAATTCTCAATTATTCGAATTTTACCGTTAGTACTCAATCTTGTTTGAAAGTGAAAGTATAAAATACAACCATATATGTAACATCGAATCCACGGTGAAAGTAAGTAATGTGGAATTCTTACCACCATTCTGACTAATTTACGAACTTTAACCATTTCGATGTTACTTTAAGTAATTTCTATTTTATACAGTTACGAAAATTTATGTTCAAACCAGAGTCGATGTAAAGTGGCTCTTAGTCTACTCTTAAAAAATAATAATTTTGTACTAAACAAGAATATATTAAAGGGGGAACGATCTATCTTATCGTAGGAGGCCGTCACAGGTGGCAAGACTTGAAAATTCATTGAATCAACTACGTTTAAATCAATTGATAGGACTTCGATTTCTCTAATTTTACATTTGATTCAACTCAAATATTCTATTTAACTAAGTCATGTTCCTGTTATTATTTTAAGCATAAATAAATAAATTATAACAATATCGGAAGCACCTTACCGTAAATATCAACATAAAAGTTTAAGTTGCTAATTGTAGATAATTTTGGTATGTCGATTAAATGTGAAACATACATTAATACTTACCCCAACCTTAGGGATAAATATTATCAAACACTTATTACCCGAAAATTTGCATAAAACTATAGGATAATAAGATATTAATAGTACATTGTATACCCAGGAGGAAAAGTGGGGCTTTTTACATTTAGCGCGATCTTGAAATACAAGTCGTAGGCTCGCGAACGCATGAGCACAAGTCGAGCACACATTCATGAGCCGAAGACAAGTATTGCGAACACGCGAGGCGTAAAAAACCTTGCCTCAGGAGATGTACAAGATACTTTAACCTTCTAACCGCTAAGCCTTTTTGACGTACGTTGACCGAAATTCGTGACCGTGTGCAAGCACTAAGTGGGCCAAATGTTAGGCGTGTATATACAGGGTGTAACAAAACTCGTAATCCCGGTTTATACAGCACTATCCTTGTTGACAAAGGAGTCAAAAAGCCTTGTACTATTTTTTTCCACCGTGCATAAATTACCTGTAACAACTAAGTGAAGCACAGCCTTCCAATCGCGTTTCCGAACAGACGCATAGCGGAGAGGACGCTGGTAGGCCTGCGTTCGGCTGTCTGTGGCGTAGCAGCCTTTCCGGCGTCCTCTCCGCTACGTCCGTTCGGTAATCGGCTGTCTGCGGCGTAGCAGCCTTTCCGGCGTCCTCTCCACTACGTCCGTTCGGTAACCGGCTGTCAGCGGCGTAGCAGCCTTTCCGGCGTCCTCTCCGCTACGTCCGTTCGGTAATCGGCTGTCTGCGGCGTAGCAGCCTTTCCGGCGTCCTCTTCGCTACGTCTGCCGTTCGGTAACGCGATTGATTGGCTGTGTTTCACTTAGTTACTACAGGAAATTTATGCACTGTAGGAAAACATATTACAGGATTTTTCGACTCCTTTTCAACAAGGATAGCGTTGTATAAACCATGACTGCGAGTTCTGTTATAACCTGTATACTCTTTTCGCAGTCAGAAGGTTAAATAACAAAAGCATGTGTCCCGCGTCTTTTCGCATGTGCGTCGAGTGCAAATATGGGCACTTTTCATGTTAGAACATTTTGAGGCTCATTTTTGTACGACCCCTGTTTTTTTATGTTCACCGTTGAAAAAAAAAGCCAAATAAGTACCGAAAACAGCAGCGAAAAGACTTGTTAATCATGCTTGCATCGCAAAATAAAATAGTATCAACGGCTGAAATAATGAGAGCAGTGCTATTTTGTATAGCGTTACATTTTTGCATACTAGAATTTTGTCAATGTTTCAAGTCTTGCCAAGAGGACGTTTTTTCGTAGGTCTTTTCATTCAAGTTACGATAAACTTAAGCACTATTTTCCGTTCTTTTAGGTATTACCTGCTTTCTTATCAACAAGACAATTTCAGAAATCGAACACAATCGATAATGTGGTACAGATTGCAATTCGAATCCCATTTAGGGCGATCGGTTACGAGGTCGATAATCAAACCATTACACCACAATGTAAAGTATAAAGGAAAGTTCCAACATTTTTATCCTACAATTCGTCTTTATGTTCTCCCTGAATTCTTAAAGTCGCTTTCTTTATGATCAGTTATGGTATTCCATATCTTACCATAGCCTTTTTTATTTATAACTTTTAACCTATAAAATAATAGACGGTATTGAACATTTTACTCAATTTGTTGATTTCTTTCCTTACTCCTTTTCAAAGGAATAATTATACTTTCATGTGTGTTTTTAATAACTTATATCAAACCACTGGAGGACAATATTTGTAAATTGAGTCAGCAGACTTCATTTTGGTTAAGATTATTCAACAGATAAACAATATTGTCATTTCTTCAGGTGCCATTTTCCTTGTATTCGATCTGTCGTCAAAGAATCGTATCTTTTCCGTTAATTCCTTACGACTACTTTTCATCTTGTACATCGTCGTTATATCATTTGAAAACGAGTACTGATGTAAGAATTCATCATGGTTTTAAACGCTAAAAAGTATCGATTATCAAACTCGAATTGCTAGTTGGGACTTCTTATTCCACATTATCGACCGTGATAGATAACCGAAGATCTGATTAATTGTTGATTTGAACCATTTTGATCAACCGATATGCCGAATTTCTTCAATTCCATCCTTGATTCTGCATGACGTCATATGTATGGTCGTCCCTCGGTGGTGGCTGCACCAGCGAGGTATTTAGTTCGCTGACGAAAGGATTTGTCGAATGGAATGGATTGCTGGGATTGGTTTCGGTCGATCCATAATTGATCACCTGATTTGTATCTATCTTCTCTTGCTGCACATACGTATACTGATCCACAGCTGGCGGCTGCTCGTAATCGTTCCAATCGGTTGGAGCTCCGCCCAAAGACGGTTGCTTCTGAAAATAAATAAACAAGACCATTAAAATCAAGCGCAAATCAAGTTGAGAATGCCAGTGCAGACAACTAAATTTACGTCAGTCTCCATCAAAGCAGCAAGTTAAGGTGAAGTGAAACACGTTGAGGAACTTGATCAACGTCGATAAAGACGATCTTTCTAAATGCCTACGTTGCCGACGTTTGTTTTTATATTGACAGCCGTGTCGAACTATATTGGGTATTGTACCAAATGGCATACTCTATCTGTCGTTTTCGTACAATAATAATAAAGAAATCGAAGTAAAACTCCAGAAATCCTCTGGATTCATGCTTTCTGGGGCCCTAATTGACTGCAGAGGGACCCCCTGCGCCATCTGTGATTTCCAGGTCAATTAAATCTTCACTCCGAGACGTCGTATTACCATCGTTTTGGCATAGAAGCGTATACAACACTTTGTTTGCCTTTATCCCGTTCAAATGCGAGTTTATCGATTATCAGAGTGTTCTAAATTGTCGTAAAATTGTCCTGACACTTTCGATTCTCATATTAGAGCCTTCGATAATTGTATATCCATTGAAATATGAGGGCTCGACGCCATTTTGGTTCTGGTCTGGGCTGAGTTAAAAAATTTTGTTATAAAATCCAAATTTTTAATGTGTCAGGACAACTCTTAGATGATCAGGAGTGATGTGTCAAAGTTTCGGACAGTTTGGTCTATTACCCTTAAAAAACAGTGTTGTATTCGAATCGACTAATTTGAAGGGTGTTTCACTTCACCTTAACGTCATTTTAAGGTGAAGTGAAACCCCCTTCAAATCAGTCGATTCGAATACAACACTTTTTTTTAAGGATATTAGACCAAACTATCCGAAACTTTGACACATCACTCCTGATCATCTGAGAATTGTCCTGACACATTAAAAATTTGGATTTTGTAACAAAATTTGTTAACTTAGTCCAGACCGGAACCAAAATGGCGTCGAGCTCTTATATTTCGATCAATATACATTTATGGAAGGCTCTGATATGAGAAACGGAAGGGTGAGGAGAATTTTACGAGAATTTAGATCACTCTCGTAATCGATAAACTCGCATTTGAACGAGATAAAGGTAAAAAAAAGTTTTGTATGCGCTTCTATACTAAAACGATGGGAATACGAGGTCTTGGCGTGAAAATTTAATTGATCTGGAAATCACAGATGGCGCAGGGGATTCCTCCGCAGTCAATTAGGGCCCCAGAAAGCATGAATCCAGAGAATTTCTGGAGTTTTACTTCGATTTCTTGATATTTATTGTACGAAAACGACAGGTGAAGTATGCCATTTGGTACAATATCCAATATAATTCGTCACAGCTGTCAATATAAACACGAACGTCGGCAACGTAGGCATTTAGAAAAATCTTCTTTATCTATGTCGATCAAGTTCTTCGACGTGTTTCACTTCACCTTAAGGTGAAGTGAAATCCCCTTCAAATCAGTCGATTCGAATACAACACTTTTTTTTAAGGATATTAGACCAAACTATCCGAAACTTTGACACATCACTCCTGATCATCTGAGAATTGTCCTAAATTGTTGCTAAAAGATGTTGCGAGAATTGTCCTGAATTGTTGCTAAATTCAATGTATTTGTCGAAAACTTGTCCGCCATTTTGTTTTTTTTTTTAATATTGACTTCGGATTGTTAGTCACAGACCCCAAAAACGCCCTAGTAACGAGTTTCAACTCAATTGGAAACCGTTTTCTATTTTTGTCGGGTCTTTTGAGATCTGACTCCACTGTGCGCCAGTTACATGTGCACAGATCAGTTTATACAGATTCATCGCAACGATTGATCATTACGTATTTAGCCACCTTTAGTCATATACTAGCATGACATGAAATACAAATACTCGCTTACCACAAAATTGGTCTGGACGGTCTGTGGTGGTGGCGGTACCGGAGGTTTGGACTGGTTAAGTTCGTCTAAAGGGTTCCATGCTTTCTGCTCTTCTAAGTTCGGATCTGCCCAGGGTTGAAGTTCACCAGAACAAAATATCGCGTAAAAGATTACCCCGAAGAAGTGAACACAAGCAGCCATGATGAAAACGTTTCTCCAGCCCTGTGGATCCTGCAAAATATATCGATGTGTTTTGTAACCCTTTGCGATTGTGATGAACTGAAAATGAAATTAATAAAATCCGTACAAGAAATGTGTAAAAATCATTGTTCATTTGTAATATGCGAGTTATTTTAGAGTTTTTGGCTCTTACTCATACCTCACTTTCAGCAGCGCTTTCAGACGTCTTTTTGTTAAAGATGATCGAACCACTGCTAAAAGACATACTCATACCTTGTTTTATGATCGCTTTTACTTAAAAGACCGCTTTTACAAAATGCAATATTACAACGTCGGAAAAATGTAACGACTGCGTTACGCACATGCGCTTCGCATAGGCAGTGCTTGCGTTTTTCGTATGCCAAAAGATCAGAGTCTGCTGAACTTTGCCGCAAAAATGGAAAGCGAGTTTGACAGAGTAAAGTCGGAACCAAAGCTCAATTTCTTGGTTAGCCAAGAACGACACAAATTCGATTTAAAAACTCCCTAGTATTTATTTGATGCACTGCATTCACTTCACGAGCTTTTACTTTGTGAAAAATGTCTTTAATGAATTTCATTTTTCATGTACGATTTTGACAACTAAAAGCTATCAAAATTTGATGTATGATTCTGACGGCTAAAAGCGGTTTATAAGTCCCCCTAACTACTTTTTGGGAATCGCCGCTCACTTTTATTCTAAAAGCACTCAAAGAGAAGCTTAAAAGAGGGTATGAGTAGGTATTGCTGCTAAAATATCTCTTTTATAGCTTCTTTCAAGACTTTTCTATGAAAGTGGTTTAAAAGCGGCACATGAGTAGGGTCCCTTTTAACAGTGCTCTCAAATACATCTTTTAACACTAAAATTTAGATATGAGTAAGGGCCTTAAATGTACAAAAACGTATTCGAATACATATAATTCCTCAATTAATTATAAAAGGAGCGCAAATCGCTTTTGCTTCATAAGTAGTATAAAACAACTACATTTGCTAAATACAATAAAACTATCATGTCATCCAAACCTCTAATTAAATATTTTTCTTCCAAATGATACAATACATATTGCTTCATATAAAATACGCGTACATCTGTTCAAAAAATTATAATTTCCCTCAAAATCATGTGTGTTGTGACGATGCACCCCGTGGGCGATCGTCCTAGGGACTTTATATTATCTTTAATTACTGAGCGGCATTAAATAATTGCCTAAGGGAGTGAAACTGTAATTGATTTGATTTTATTTCATCAACCTTTCGTTTCAAAACGCTCGAGGCCGACGAGGCAAATTATTATGTTGACTGCCTTTTATTTCTTATAGTTCATAAGTTACGTATATATTAGCCGTTAAGGGCGCTCACCACTCTAGCGATTTTGCAGGGCCTCACGGGGACAACGATTCCGAACGTATTTCTAAACCGATCGAGCTTAACGAGTGCTCATATCGAAGATGAAATGTTGACCTGTGTTTATATGGGAGCGATTTTCGATAAGTGGTCATTTTCATATAAAAAAGTGCAACGACATAATTTCAATGCCCTTTTACCTAGGAAGGAGGTGCTCGACCGAAAATCGCTCCCATATAAACACACGTCAACATTTTATCTTTAAAACGAGCACTCGTTGAGCTCGATCGGTTGAGAAATACGCTCAAAATCGTTGTCCCCGTGGAGCACCTTTTTCAGGATTTTCGAGTTTCTCGAGAGGAATTTTGGCATTCCTTAGCAACCGTTGCCGACTCTAGGCGGAGCGTCCAACTGGCGTGTGCGTGCGGCCGGTGGTCACACACGTTTCGGCGCCTAGTCCAGAGGCATCTAGCCGTTGTGTGAGTCCTATACGTGCAAAATACGCACACATTTTTCGCCCCTTGCTAAACACCGCCCATTATGCGTCGCGTCTCCCTCATCCGAGCGAGAAAGTACGTTTTGGTTACCTCCCCCGAATTCGATACTAATGCCATCTAGCGGTGGAAGTCATCGTCCCCACTTTGGTGGTGAACGCCGTTAAGAAGTCCTCGTGATGAGACGGATGCGGGCAAGAAGAATCGTCAACATACCAGACAACTGTCACGAGACAGGAGCGTCTTCGAGGGACCTCTGGAATAGCAACCACGGTGGCAACCCCCTCTCTCCCCTCTCTCCCCGCCGCCCTCCATAGATGCTGGAGTCCCGCGGAGTAGGGCCGTGCTGAGCCAACCTCGGCCCCGCTCTTTATTGCAAGGGCCGGCCCATGACGGCGCCGCTCCGTCATCGCGTCCGCACCCGAACATTCGGCCCGTCACTGATGGCGGGAGGAAGGCGCTTTACTGGTGGCCCTGACCCCCCCCCCCCCGCGCTGTGACCTATGACTCAAGGGAGTCCTTACAAGGGCAGCGAGGGGGGGTTCCATTTGCATTACCCTCCTGCATCGAGGCTAGGGCGCGGTGTTGCAGGGCGGAAGGGCCCATCGATCCCCTCACCCTGGAGGAGCCACATCGGGGGATGCCGGCACCCCTGGTCACACCGAGAGGAAAATTTTTGGCTCAAGGGGGTCCAGGACTGGCGTCACCAGATCCCTGAAGAGCAACGCCCCTGGACTTCACTCCCGCTGACGTCGCGCCCCAGCTGCGAGCCCCAATTGAACTGCAGGCGCGACCTCAAACCCAGTGCGCGAACGATCGCGCAAGCCGACTCACGTCGCAATATTCGAGAAATCTATTGTAGCCTGCGTAGAGTCGGTTAGCAACCGGGACGATAAAAGCGTCGACCGAAAGGCGTGAGGTCGCGGCTACGTCATCGCTCGCCGCTCCAAGAGTCGCCTCGAAAGCAGCGGCTGGCGACTGCGCAGGGGCGTGTCACCGAGGGGAGTCACGATCGTGACGACGGGTCCCATGAGGGAAGCCGGCCGACCCCATCTTCGTCACTCTGGCGGCCCTGCCTGCAGAGGCGGGCCCACAGTTAGTCCTGGCGGCTAGAGGTGAGCCGGCCGCAGGAACACCAGAACTAACCGGACAGGAGCCGGGCCGGAGGACGGGGCCTGGCATTTTTCCCCGGTCCCGATCGGCACGGCGGCGGATCGGCATCGGCATGCTGCGTCCTGGCAACGCCCGCTTCCGGCCAAGTCACTGCGTCAGAGAGCGGACAAAAAAGTCCGGGCCATAATTGCCCGGCGCTCGGGACGCCTGACTTCCGGGCCAGGAGTTTGACCGGTTGCCGCCGAAAAACTCGGGTTTGCTTAAGTAACCCGGGTGGACTGGGGAACCCTCTGTAAGTATTTCAGACGGCTGCTCGGGGAGAGAGCGGCTCGCCAGGAGCCCCGATGGACCCACCATCGAGGACGGGCCTGATCCCGGAGGAGCGTGTAGCGCGCTCCACCACCCTTGCCACCACGACCCCATCCCGCACCATCCATCAAGCACCAATTAGCGCTTCGCGGTGCGCGAAGATTTCCGAAATTTGGGTGTCAGAGGAGCGCTTGAGCCAACCAATGACCGGAATTAAAGATTCCGGAGTTATCGCCCGAAATCCTACATCTAGCCGGACTCCAAGAGCTCCGGCCTTCTGCGCCCACGGACCGTCGGACCGGACGCATCAACGGCTGTGCTTTCTACGTTTCCTGATTTCCTGTACGCCGAGCCTATGTCGCAGCCCCGTATCGTCACCTCGAGGAGTGCGAGAGAGACAACAGGTTAGTCGGCGAGCGGCGGCGATAGCCCTGCTAAAAGTAAGTGCCTGTTTTCTGAGGTCGAGGGGAGCCATTTAGAGAAAGATTGCAAAGATGAAGTAAATCTTCTGAGTAGAGTAGATTATCGAATCCGTTCAGATTGTTTGATTTCCTGTGTTTCGGTCGGATTTTCTGCATAGTTTTGGAGGAATTAGAAGGCCAGGTTATTTAGCGACTTTCGTTCGCGCCCGGTGAGTAATTTTTTTTTTTTCTCTGGCGTAAATCTCGTGCCAGCGGCAGGTTTGGGAGACGCCTAGGCGGCTTGTTCGAAAATCCGTGCGGGCGAGTAAAATTGGGAAATCGGATTTAAGTCTCGTGCCGGCGGCCGGACTGAGAGTCATGGAGGCGGCCTTTCCGTGGTTCCGCTCGGGCGAGCATTCGCGTTTTGTTTGATAGGGGTTAAGAATCCAACGGGTAGGAAAACCGAGGAGAAACAGGGAAGTTCTGGTCACGATTGCCTTGTAGAATAGGCTGAAGGCTCCCCGGATCAAGGCTAAGTGTCGTGTCCGAAACTGTCCGCGTTTTTCTTTTTCTGAGTTTAATGAAATTGTAGTAAATTTTCTAAGCTTTCGAACCGTGTGCAGCGAATTATATTGGCCGTAAACTTCGAGCGATCGCGAGTAATTTCAAGTTTCCTCGCGAGTTGTGCCGAGAGAATCATTGTATCGTACGGTTTTTCCTTTTCTTTTTTCTAAGTTCCCCGCTGTAGGAGGCAAAGAAGCCGCACGGCGACCGCGTGGTGTATAGTAATGGATCCATGTCTCATCCCCTGTCACTATTCGACCGAATAAACCGTCTCCCTCATCGTTGAAAAATTGCTGAAACTGCAATGCAACGCCAACTCTCTCCTCTTTATGTTGTTCTAAAAGCAGGCGTGGATCCCATCTTGCACACACTTTTAGACCCAAGTCTTCAAAAATGATCCTGTGAAATGTTCCACGGTTTATCTCAATATTCGGAGGCAGTTGATAAAAAATGTCATCAAGCGTAAGGCGCCAATCAGAATCCAAGATCCTTCGAACATACTTGGCAACACACGGAGTGCGTGAAGTCGAGGGCCGGCCTTTTCGTTGTTTATCGCGCAATGTTTTTCTCCCATCAGTGAATAATTGGCCCCAACGAGCAGCCATTGATCTTGACATAACATCTTCACCTTACACGCTACACAACTTGCGATGAATTTCAGTCGGATTTTTGCTTTTCCGGTTAAAAAACAAATAACACCACGAACTTCACAATCGGCAGTATGAGCGAGTGGAGCCTCCATGGCGACTGGGACGTGATTGATCTAGCGATGAATGCACGCGCACAGGGATTTTACAGGGTTTGCACCACACACAAATATTCACTCCAAATTTCAAACGTTTCCCACCAACCCAACGGGTTTAAAGAAATAGTGAACCTTTCTTTTGAGACACCGCTTGTAAAATAATTTTCTGAATACATGTTTTTGGATAAAAGGCCACTTCTGAAGCCCTTTTCTTTGTTTCGTATTTCAAATTGAAGTATACTTACTATACATACATTACGTATATATTTCGATTTGCATTTGTTTTCTCAAAAACTGAATTACTATTTAGCTAATATTAAATAACACCACCAAGAGTGCATACCTGCGATATTTCACGATTCGTTACTCTTTTGCATTGATTCACCAGCATTAGATATGGATTGTTACTTTCAACATAAATTAAAATATTTCGTTTCTCTTTCAGTCAGATCATTGATGTTGCGCGTAAAAGAATTGCATTACTCAGAATACTAGTCTACAAATATATATTTGGCGTACTGACTGTGTTGAACGAATTAACATCCGAGTTCAACATATCTTTTGGAAGTTGGAGAGATGTCACCGGAAATAAAGACCTCTGCGAAGCCAAGGTACAGGTTCTCTTCAGAGAACTCCATTCTTTTACTCTTCATCATTCCTACACCTTCTTCCAAATTCTATTCAAAATTACTAACCTCTCACAAAACTCGATATCCACCTTCCAACAACCACCGTCGAATTATAATTCCCCATAATTCAAAACCGCAAAGCATTAGCTGCCCGTGCTCAGTAAGGCAAAGCGCACCTTGCAAGTAAAGAATTTCTTGTCAACATTCTACAATTGGTACGCAGACATATATTATTACACTTCCGCAGGCCGCTAACGAGCGGCCTCCAATGCCCTTGTTTCATCTCGCAACATTCTCTTATCACAGCGTATCAAGACACTTGGTAGAGTTTCGAGCCAAATATATTTGAACGAGAAACTCGTAGTGTCGAAAGGTGAGCGAAACGCGCCTTGGGCGTTTGAATTTCAACGAGACGCTACCGAGTTCTTTTTTTTAATTTACCCGACTTAGATTAATAGTATGTACGTGAAGATATGGCAGATTCACATTTTACATACGCTCAGAATCGTTATAGTTTCTAATCGTCGTCGTCGTCGCCGTCGACTCTTAAATCGAAGTAAATATATATTTCGCACACAATAATAGGACACATTTTTAGACAGTCGACATTCGACACCGTTTCTTGCGGAACGAGTACGAACCATAGGTATCCCACCTATAAAAGTGATATGTGCCGCGAGCACGATATCAGCTTCGGTGCAAACCTGCGAGTCTGTTCCTCGCCGGCCTTACTAATTCTCGGTCAAACAAGTCATAGCGACGGTTTCTGAAAAACGACTTCAGGTAAGAAGCAGCAGAAACAGTACGGACGACTCCGATCGGTGCCGTCATTCGCCCTTTAGTATATCAGTAGGACCAAAATCTGTAAGAAGGATTGAATCTCAAAACGGACACTGTACAAAGGGAATAAACATCCCATTTTCGCAAACCCTCATCTTATTTTCTACCGAGTGAACGTCCTGCCATTCTGCACCCAGCCTATCTCCCGGCGAACCGGAACCTGTCCACGAGGAACCAGAAAGCAGCTCCAGCGGGGAACCCGGGCAGACGAGCGGACAACCGAGGAGCGGGTCTGGCCGATAGAAGCTGGATCGGCGCTTCGACAGCGGAGGGCGCAGGTGTAATGGCCATTCCAAGGCTGGGCGACAGTAAGTCGGTAGATGACACCCCGAGGATGCAACGCGCGGAACCCCAGTTCATTCTCTCGGGGCTCGGACCCCGCGCCTAGGAACCGGAGGGCAGCCACCCGGGACTGAGGTTCGCAGCCTCAACAAGGCTCTGACCAGCCCCGGGGACGCTCGCATCCCTCCGTAACTTCGGTCTATCCGGCGGATGCCGCGGCATCCTCGAGGAGCTCGGCATATCCGTCTCCGAGCTGGGGAAGCACGCCGGACCTGTCGAAACGTCGTACACCTTAGTGACTTCCTCACCGCAGCAGCATGTAGCGGCCCCCCTTCGGAGTCCACCCTGACAATCCCGGCCGAGGGCGGGGACTCCACCACAGCCACCTTACGGAACCAGTCACCAGAACGGACCAACCCTGAGGCGTGTCTGCAAACAACAGTATCACCGTCCCTGACTCCGGATAGCGTGTGGCGGCAGGACCAGCTGTTCACCTGAGTTCCCAAGGTAGCAATCAACCCGCCGGCCTACAGACGGTGCCAACAGCTAATCGAGAACCTCCAGGACTAGAAAGAATAAGCAGCAGGCCTTTTCCGCAGGTGCGCCCGAGACCGAGTACTCTTGACAAGTCGCGAGACGTCCTCTTCATTTGCCCGCCACGTCGATAAAAGGATTGGATTTTTGTAGAAAAACGGTTTCTTGATGTTTTTGAAATTGCTGAAGTCAGGTTTAACATTAGATTTTATTCACGCATTCCATATGCTCGCACACATATTTCGCGCCATTTCCCGAGCGCCCTATCGCGCCGACTCCCTAGCGCTCTCTGCGCGAGTTGATATGGGGCGTTTCCACCTTCAGTCTTCTTCTAGATCTCTTCAATCGTGTCATTGAACGAAAGTGGTGCGATCCTTCCCCATCTGAAAGTTTGCGAGGTTTCTTGTCGTACCTTGTGTGCGGGATTTCGAGTATTGTGCCCATCCGGGTGTGACGTAGTTTTTTAATTTTCTTCGAAAACCCTAAATGGAAGGGACCATCAATATCCGATGGGAGGGGGTCATCAGCGAGCCCCCTCCATAACAGACAACTATTACCTGTGGTAGTGAGAGAAATGACGCTCTACACCACCAACCTTAGGTTCGCAGCGGGTACGAAGGGAAATCTTGTCCACCCATTGGTGGACATCCGGGTGTAATGTAGTTTTTTAATTTTCTTCGAAAACCCTAAATGGAAGGGACCATCAATATCCGATGGGAGGGGGTCATCAGCGAGCCCCCTCCATAACAGACAACTATTACCTGTGGTAGTGAGAGAAATGACGCTCTACACCACCAACCTTAGGTGCGCAGCGGGTACGAAGGGAAATCTTTTCCACCCATTGGTGGACAACACACGACCGCACTCAAGGTACCAGGTGGACTGGATGGTCATGACCCGTCCCAGTTAAAGGCTCTGCCGAGCTCAATGTACAGAAACTAAATGTATGCAACACGATCTGTGTCTTACAATCCTTACTCTAGGCACATCACTCAGGTTCGTCCCATTTGTACGTACGATACTCACTGCACTCAACAAAACTCAGAAACTAACTAAACTTGTTTTTGGGGTTCCTTATCAAAACGCAGGTCATGTTCCAAAAAGGGGGGGGGGGGTGATCCTTCAATTGGGCTCCCTCCGAAGGGTCCCTGGGTAATTACCAACATGAATTGTCTCCGTCACACACGCTTTTGTAAACTTAAATTGGATATGTTGCCAAACGTTATAGTATATTTTGCCCCATGTATGCGTATGCACACATCTATTCCAAAAGTTATATTTTCTCTTAAGATCATGTATCTGAATAAATGTACACAATCTTCTATTTCATGTAACCAAATTAAAAACTAAATTTAACGAGATAAAGAAAAAATTAGATGTGCATGTATAGTGTGGGGCAAAATGTACTATAACTTTTGATAACACATTTGATTTAAATTTTTCTAAAGAATTAAAGTACTGAATTTGGCAAAAATAGTTCATTTCTACTTCTTATAAAGAAAAAGCGATATATGCTATTTTTATATTTGAGAAGGGAAACATGAATACATCTAGAGAAGTTATTTTATTCCTAAGGTGTTTTTTTTTATTAGATTTTTTAATTTAGAAAAGTCATTCATGAACCCGCGCGGACATATTTTTTGTATTGAATAAATAATAACTGACCTCAGTCGTTTTGCAAATATATATGTATTCGTCTAAAATTATTGTATGCTACTTGTTTTTTACTTTTACTGATAAAGGAATTTTTGTCTGAGTACTATACGTTCCACACATTATCAGACACCATTACATCTCAATCATATGCAATTCTGTATAACTGCATATGGTAAAGCACATAGTTGTATACAATTACATATAATTGTATACAATTATTTTTCTTGGATATACAGTTTTAATTTGGCGTTCGGTACACTGCACGTCTGGTGTCCGTAACAATAAAGTGATGTACAGGTAACCCTCCTATAACACGGTAGTTAGGTTCCTAGAAAATGCCGTGTTGTGTGAAACCGTGTTGCATGAGACCCAGAGCTAGTATAAAAAGGGGGGTTACATTCCAAAAACTTATTAAAAACAAATATTTTTTTAATTCGACATAAACAACTTAATTTTTATTAAAAATATAAAAGTATATACAACACAAAGTATAAAAAAAATATTTTAATCTAACGCAACCATAATTTAATGAATTTATTCGTCGTCACTGCTCAGTATAATCAACCGAGCACGTTTTTTCGGTGGAACGATATCGCCTTCACTTTCAGAACTTTTTTCTCTATTTAAAGTTTTTGTATGTTTTCCCCTCTTAAAAAAATCTGTAATCGAACTTTGCTTGCTGGTTCTTACTAGGTCATTGTAAATTTCGCGGTATGGAGATAAACAGTTTTGCAGCTCCCTTTTGAATTTTCGACTTCGTTCCGTGGAAGGGTCTGTATTCAAGAAAAATGACTCGAGATTTTCCGCTAAGCATAGGCCTTCTTGTATTTTTTTTCGTATCTTTAGGACAGCAAGCCTCGCCGCGGCTGTAGAACTACAATACAGTGTTGTATGGACAAACGATTTGCAGTTTTCTCATCACGTTATAGCGAAACCGTGTTATAGGATGCCGTGTTGTAGGAGGGTTCCCGCAATTTACGAATCGTGTTATAGCGAAACCGTGTTATAGGAGGGTTACCTGTATTCAGTTTTACCGCCCTGACGAATTTTTGATAAAAGTTGCACTTGATCTCGCTGTAAACATTATAACAACAGGAAGAAACACTTGTACGGAACATTAACTTTACCTTATTCCTTGTGATGTATTCCACAAAGAAGGGCACCAGAAGGCCGGCAATGGTACCGATACCGTTTGACATTCCCATTAAGATGCTGGCATATCTGGGCGCAATGTCAAGATGATTAACGTTGAAACCGGAAATTGCGAAACCACTGCAAGCCACACCAATCGCCAGAGCCAGTGTACCCGCTGTACCGTTCCTGTGAGTGGTAGCATTAGCCAAAACCAGGAAGAATATCGCCTCCATGCCAAAGCCACCACAGTTGAAGACCTTCCTGACATTTGTCGTGGACATGATACCTCGTTTCCTAAGATGATCCGCCAGAAGGCCACCGCATGGAACGATAATGGTCATGAGCAAATGTGGAAGTGAACCTATTACTCCAGTCTGAAAATTCAAATCGACTCGTATCATATGGGCATAATGGTTCGTTAACGATACTTTGAACTTATGATTACAGTTCAAGATGATGCAACATTTTCTTCTAAATTTACATTGCTTACTTATTTACATCGGTACACGTACATGAAGGAAAAACTCTCACAAGAAATGAAACTTTAAAGGTAGTAATGCACGACTTTATACGTGTTAATTCATTTGCTGAACTTTCTTGGTATCAGAATATAATGAAGGTTAGGTGTTAGGAAAGGCTGGATGCGGTATAATATTTTGAAAACAAAATATTTTTGAGAAAAAAGTTTCAGGCCAAAGTTTCCCGCTTGACCTTGAGTGGAGGGGTCAAGGTGACTTTAAGATCAACGTGATTTTTTTTAATGAAATACCCCATTTCTTATCAGGCAGTGTTCGAGTTAATGGTGACCCACTGAACAACAAACATAACAGTTATGTAACTTAAAACTAAGAAATAACATAACGTTTGTTACAATGTAATAACCTAACAGTTATGTATCATGGAGCTAACAGGTTTCATAACATTTGGTATCATATCTTTATAAATGTAGCATAACTTTCTTACTCTCATCTTACATTATGTTACTGTTCTGATATTACTGTGTATATGCAGCACATATTTGTAACAAAACGGAACTGCATGGGTGCTAACTGTCATTTATTTTATTACATCATCGTCATTGTCATAATTCATCGTAAAATGTCACAAGATTAATATATGTCATATTTTGTTTACTACTCGTATGAAAAAATGTGACTTTTAATTCATACGCGCATATACATTATAAGTAATTGTCTTAGTTCCAAAAATCTATATGCGCTATACCTATTTTGACGGATGTGAGTCAAATTGACTCATTAAATATTTTTAAAGTTGCTCGTTTTACCCACATGTAACTTATTTCTTGTCCATAGAAATTTTTTGTAAACAATCAGATTCGATAGTTTTCATGTTCAAACTTGTCAATTTACTAGTTAGATATCTATTGCAAGCTTGAACTTTCAATATTGTGAAATTATTTGTTGCGTCTTTTTGTTGAAGGCTTTTATGAAAGCTCTGACAAAAAATTCTTCGTGTTCTTCCATTTCGATTTCTGGATTATTATCGGAGAGAAGAATGAATTTTTGGTAACACTAAAAAAAATAAATTTTATAAATTATTTTTGAAGAATTTTTGCGTACCAAATTTCAGAATTTATTTACAGATGTATTTACGTATATGCAAATAAATATTTTAGTTCTAGATAAGGGTTGCTATTATGACAAAAACTGTAAGAGATCTTGAATAGCGAAAAAAACTGACCCAAATAAGAGGAAACCAATCAGATATCGAATTCGATGCATCTGATACTAAACTATATGAAGTAGAGAATCAAGCTAAAAGGATTGAATTTTCGAGCAGGGAAGATGAAGATCTTCATCATACAGCTCCTAGAAAAAGAACAGCTTGTTTTCTATCTGAAAGTGAATCAAGTGCTAGTGAAAGTGATCGTTATATAACTCTTGGCAAAAAAAGAGTACGATATATTCCCGATTTTGAAACCGATAGTGAATTAAACCCTGCAGATAGATCCGATAATGAAGAAATTTCAACGCAAAGTGCTGCTGATGGGACATTATGGGAAACATTGAACGATTATAAAAATACTGGTAGATTTCCCGGTCATACCAAATTCAAAGACGTCTCAGGGCCAACTTCCTACTCCAAAAGAAATATTATACTTGGTACTGTACAGAGTGCTTCCAGAATATATATGTAACAATTGTTTTGAATAAAGTTTCATTAAAATAAAATTGTATTTTTTTGTTTAACTCAATTTTAATGTTTGAGTCAGATTGATTCATTTCAGGCAAAATAGGTATACACCCAACATCTGGCAATCTAGTGTTAAACTGCGATTACTTCGAGTTGTGGAACCGGGACTAAACCCGACAGATGGCACCGTTGGTCGATTATAGTATCAAAAAGCACGAATCCAAGGGGTTTCTTCGGTTTAACTTCGATCTCTTTATAATCGTTCTAGTGAAATGACGTATGGATGGGTCTACTACAGATAGATCCGATAATGAAGAAATTTCAGCACAAAGGTCTGCTGATGGGACATTATGGGAAACATTAAAAGATGGTAAAAATACTGGTAGATTTCCCGGTCATACCAAATTCAAAAACGACTCAGGGCCAACTTCCTACTCCAAAAGAAATATTATACTTGGTACTGTAAAGAGTGCTTCCAGAATATATATGTAACAATTGTATTGAATAAAGTTTCATTAAAATAAATTTTTTTTTTGTTTAACTCAATTTTGATGTTCGAGTCAAATTGACTCATTTCAAGCAAAATAGGTATACACCCAACATCCGGCAATCTAGTGTTAAGAAACGATTTTTTCTCATTTCTCCTAACTCTTTCGGTAAAATATTGAGTAAACGTATCGATATGTTTAGAATATACAGATTTTTAATTAGAATGCTTACCTCAACCATCGGCATGTCAAAAGACTCGTGCATAAAACGAGCTTGGAAGAGCACTAAAAGATAGAAGTTCCAAGATCTGCAGAAATTTGCTACGATAATGGCATAGACCGGCATAGACGTAAGGAACTTTTTCCAAGGTGTGTTGGCGAATGTCGGCACGAATACTTGAGTTTGACCTTGCCCAAGAGAATCCTCGATATATCGTAACTCGCGAGCTGATATGCAAGGATGTCTGGATGGTTTTTCAAAGGCCAACCAGAGCCAAAAGCAATACCAAATTAACCCACAAACACCTGAAATAAGAAAAAGATGACAGTAAAAATCATGGGAACACAATCGATCCATCCACTCTTTTCTATTAATCACTAGTCAAATTTCAAAGTGTATTATTGTATCCACGAAGCTAGAACTAGGTTCCAGATCTCGGCTGCAGATGCAGCCCGTCCTATTTTTCTATACTAGTTACACTTCTTTTACTATGTTACAGTCAAACACCGAAATCTGAAGAATGTCGACTTTCACCGGTGAATGTCAACATTCACATAGTCGCTTCGTGTATGTCCGAAATATTTGCTAAATACCCTTATTTCTGAGTTACACCGGTAAATGTTGACATTCACCGGTGTGTGATGTTGACACACACTGGAGAGGGTGCGAATGTACAACAATGTAAAGAAATATTCGATCTTTCACCGACGTATTTGGTATCTGTTGACATTCACCGGTGAAAGTCGGCATTCTCCGATTTCGGTCATTCACGGTAACAACTATACTACATATAACTTCAGTTTATATACTTGATTTTCTGATTCCGAGATCTCGGACTGAGTTTATAGTATCGTGGGCACAACTTCAAAGGCTCGTGTCCATGAACAAATAAAATTTCCGAAAGCTGCTTTCAAACAGTTCTTGCCGATAGTGTACACGGTTTTGGAAGTAAACTTGTGCAAGAACTTACACATTACGGCAAACGTTTCAAGTTCAAAAAACGAGTGGCCATACACTCGAAAATCAAATAAAACGATTTTCTTCTTTGAGGACTGATTGCCTTTGGTTTCATATAATAAACAGTAATGTCATTCAGAAGCAAATCACGGTCAGTTTTTAAATTCCGACAATTTTTCCGTGATTTTCAACTGTTTCCAGTGATTTTCGCATGCGATTTCGAGCTAATTTGCACGTGATTTCGAGCATTAACCCTTTCGTTACCTTGGACGAGATATCTCGCGACCCAGTACTGGCCGATTAACCCTTTCGTTACCTTGGACGAGATATCTCGCGACCCAATACTGGCCGATCAACGCTTCTGACGAGATATCTCGCGATCCGGTAGTAGCTGTATTTATTTCTTCCTTTTAGCTATACGAATAGAATTAGTTATAAAAAAAAATCATCTAGAATGTCAAAATATTGATGCTAGAAAGCTAGAGTCTCGTCAAAAGCGTTAATCCGCTACTACCGGATCGCGGGATATCTCGTCAAAAGCGTTGATCGGCCAGTATCGGGTCGCGAGATATCTCGTCAAAAGCGTTAATCGGCCAGTATTGAGTCGCGAGATATCTCGTCCAAGGTAACGAAAGGGTTAACCCATAATTTCCTCAGTGAATAACCTCTTGTCGAAAATGCAGCTCATGTTCTATAACGAGACGATTCGGGAGCGGTTGCGCGGTACCGAAATCGACGGCAATCGACGCGTGCGCGATAAGGGAATAATTAGGCGGCGCAAAGAGGCCATGAGACTCCTTGAGACCACGAGTCAAAATCAAAATGGCAGAAGGAAGTTCATCTATTTTAACAGGGCGATTCGGGAGCGCTTGCGCAACACTGAAATCGACGGCAATCGACGCGTGCGCGATAAAGGAATAATTAGGCCGCGCGAAGAGGCCAAAGAGTAGGGAGAGGCCATGAGATTCCTGGAAACCACGAGTCGAAATAAAAAAAGCAGAAGAAAGTTCATCTATTGTAACGAGGCGATTCGGGAGCGCTTGCGCCGTACCGAAATCGACGGCCATCGACGCGTGTGCGAAAAGGGAATAATTAGGCCGCGCGAAGAGGCTAAAGAGTAGGGAGAGGCCATGAGATTCCGGGAGACCCTGAGTCAAAATCAAAATGGCAAAAGCAAGTTCATCTATTGTAATGGGGCAATTTGGGAGCGCTTGCGCGACACTGACATCAACGGCAATCGACGCGTGCGCGATAAGGGAATAATTAGGCCGCGCGAAGAGGCCAAAGAGAGGGAGAGGCCATGAGATTCCTGGAGACCCCGAGTCAAAATCAAAATGGTAGAAGAAAGTTCATCTATTGTAACGGGGCGATTCGGGAGCGCTTGCGCGACACTGAAATTGACGGCAATCGACGCGTGCGCGATAAGGGAATAATTAGGCCGCGCGAAGAGGCTAAAGAGTAGGGAGAGGCCATGAGATTCCTGGAGAACCCGAGTCAAAATCAAAATGGTTGGAGCAAGTTCATCTATTTTAACGGGGCGATTCGGGAGCGCTTGCGCGACACTGAAATCGACGGCAATCGACGCGTGCGCGATAAGGGAATAATTAGGCCGCGCGAAGAGGCCACAGAGTAGGGAGAGGCCATGAGATTCCTGGAGACCCCAAGTCAAGATCCAAAAGGTAGAAGCAAGTATATCCTCAATTGGAACAGTCGCTCAAAGTAGAGATCGACATAATAGATTCGAGTCCATCGTCGAACGAATTAGCAAAGAAAAGGTTCTTAGAAGTTAGAATTTCGACAGTATATCGGAAGAGATAGAGATAAGACCGAAGTAATCCGGAATCCAAGATTAATTGATGGAATAAACTTTGCAGGTAGGCAATGAATTCTAACTAAATCCCAAATAACTGCGGTCTCTGCCATCGTGGTAGCCTTCGCACTCCCAATTCTAATCCTTTTGAACCCTATCCTGGGACTGTCCTGCTGCAGCATCTCCCAAAATCAAAGATTAGAACGCGTAAAAGATAAGAAAAAGAAAAAAAAAGAAAAGAGCCGTACCTTCAATTGACGGAAGTCAATCGAAGCAGGTTCACCCAAAAAGAATACTAAGGACGTGTAGATCCGTACCTTCGGCCTTGTCAGTATGACAACCCTAAAGCAGGAGCCAACACGGTCTTCAATTGTGGAAGATGCTCGGACTCTATCACTATGATTGTCTCCGATATGCCGAGCTTGCACAGTTGGAAAGGATAAGAATCGTGGCACGAATAAGTGCACAAGAACCTTATCACAAAACATCCTACCGAACCTGAAAATCCTTTGCCAGCGGATATCCGAAGCTGGATAACCTAAATTAAGTTGAAACTAACAACTGTAGAACAGTGCTCTAGGAATCACATAAGATAATCCAAGTAATTTAGAAAATCGTATCATGAATACAAAATTACGGGAATAACTGGGTTCCGAAATACTAGGGACAGTCAACCCATTCTCACCCACATCTTGACTTCTTTTTATCCAGATTCGATGATGAACATTTGGCGTACTTTTGTGAGATGAATCGTCAGTCTGAGAGTTCACTTCCTATCCAAAATTAAGTCCATCTCGGAACAGCGAAAACGATTAAACAATTAACAATCGAAGTTAGTTTGGAATCTCGGCGCGTTAGAGATATCGAAACAGGAATTCGACTCAGGATTTCGGCCTCAATCAGCTGAGCGACCGAAACCGAAACGCGCAAAAGATCGAAACATTGCGCGGCACGATACATCGCGATCCTTCTCTAATTCGCGCTTGCCTCTCATTTACTCGCGTCTTCGCATCTAGAAACCGGCGATTTAAGGTGAAGTGAAACACCCTTCAAATCGGTCGATACGAAAACAACACTTTTTTTTAAAGGTATTACACCAAACTGTCCGAAACTTTAACACATCACTCCTCATCATCTAAGAATTGTCCCAACGCATTTCAAAATTTGGATTTTTCAAAAAAAGTTTTTAACTCAGCCCAGACCAGAACCAAAATGACGTCGAGCTCTCATATTTTGATCAATATACAAGAATCGAAAGCTCTAATATGAGAATCGAAAGGGTCAGGACAATATTACGACAACTCAGAGCACTCTGGTAATAGATAAACTCGCATTTCAACGGGATAAAGGCAAAAAAAGTGTTGTATGCGCTTCTATACCAAAATGATGGTAATACGAGGTCTCGGAGTGAAAATTTAATTGACCTGGAAATCACAGATGGCGCAGGGGGTCCCTCTGCAGTCAATTAGGGCCCCAGAAAGCACGAATCCAGAAGATTTCTGGAGTTTTACTTCGATTTCTTGATATTTATTGTACGAAAACGAAAGGTGGAGTATGCCATTTGGTACAATACCCAATATAATTCGACCCAGCTGTCGGATATAAAAACGAACGTCGGCAACGTAGGCATTTAGAAAAATCTTCTTTATCGTCGTCGATCAAGTTCCTCGACGTGTTTCACTTCACCTTAATATTCCCGGAAAATTCTTACGCGGCTCGGACACACGACGGTGTGGAAAATACGGTGCATCTTGCACGGCCTAAACCGTACCATTACAGTACACGCTTACTTCTGAAAGTTGAAATTGCGCAGGTCGATTCCGAATCGACCTTGAAATTATTGATGCAAGTTTCGTACAGTTTCGTATGTTTTTCCCAATAGGATCTGATAATAAAATTCAAAATGATGGGTCAGTTCAAACTTCATGTCGCCGATCCGGATCATATTAAGGTGAAGTGAAACACGTCGAGGAACTTGATCGACGTCGATAAAGAAGATTTTTCTAAATGCTTACATTGCCGACGTTCGTTTTTATATTGACAGCTGTGTCGAATAATATTGGGTATTGTACCAAATGGCATACTCCACCTGTCGTTTTCGTACAATAAATATATAGAAATCGAAGTAAAACTCCAGAAATACTCTGGATTCATGCTTTCTGTGACTACAGAGGGTCACCCTGCGCCATCTGTGGTTTCCAGGTCAATTAAATTTTCACTCCGAGACCTCGTATTACCATCATTTTGGCATAGAAGCACATACAACACTTTTTTTGACTTTATCCCGTTCAAATGCGAGTTTATCGATTACCAGAGTGTTCTAAATTGTCGTAAAATTGTCCTGACCCTTTCGATTCTCATATCAGAGCCTTCGATAATTGTATATTGATCGAAATATGAGTGCTCGACGCCATTTTCGTTCTGGTCTGGACTGAGTTAAACAATTTTTTTGAAAAATCCAACTGTTGAATGTGTCAGGACAACTCTTAGATGATCAGGAGTGATGTGTCAAAGTTTCGGACAGTTTGGTCTAATACCCTTAAAACAAAGTGTTGTATTCGAATCGACTGATTTGAAGGGGATTTCACTTCACCTTAAATACAGCGACATCAGTACCAAGCATTTCATTATATAGTAGCACCTACCGTCTCGTTGTATATTTTTAATACTGAATATTTCACTCCCAAGTAAAATTGCAGAAAATTTCAGATTACAGTCTAGAACCTGAAGCTAGTTACTTTAGCAAGCCGTTCTGCAAGTACTTGCTAGAGTAACTTGGGGCTTGAAAATTGCTATAAATTTCTTGATAGCGTATACTCAAATACAATCTACTCTAGTAAAAAATTTCGCAAGTTACTTGATCATTGACACGAACTTTTATTAGACTTATTAAGAAAAAGAGTCCACAATTTTCTGTAACTATTTTAACACAACATATATTACATACTGAGACAATAGACCGAATCATAATAGGTTCTAAAAATATTATTATTTATTGGAGTTAGCCGGATGAAACGTTACTAAATTAATGATGTTACTCCAAATAATATAACAAATCGTTGAAAAAATATGAAGCTTGTTACCGAAATTTAAATTGACAGGAACAAACAACTGTACACTGTTTGTTTTTAACATAACTTATGCCACAATTCCGGTTTCCTTTAACTTCGTTTTGTCTAGTTTCAAGAGCACAATAAAACTTTGAATAAGGGTTAGTTGCATTCGGTATGCTCTGAATAACACGGGAAAGTGATATTTCAAATATTATTTGCATTACATAGTATCGGATGTTAAAAATCAACATTACCGTAAAAGTAGAAAGACGCCGTCCATCCAAACCAATTACTGAGGCATGCAGAAAGTGGCATTCCTATGACCACTGCAGCATAAGAACCACAGAAGGCCAAGGTTGCTAATCTTGACCTCTCCAATGGTGGAGCCCAATATTTCCAAATACCGTGACACGCTGGATATGTGACACCCTGGTAACCAAATTATCATTCACAATGAAGCCTTGTTTATTTATTCATATCTAGATACTTCATAAGTACGGTTACATACAACTCAACGACCCTGTTCAACCGTGGAAGACTATAAATTAAATAAATAAGAAAGAAAGACGACTGATACAAAACACAGAGAATCTAATAATATTTATTCATCTAGAACATAGTAATTTTGAAGTATCTATTTAGCTTGTGATTTTCTTTAATCGGTTCATTGGACTATCAACAAATTTGAAACACCACCTCGTTAAGTTCAGTCATACGTAAGCTTAAATTCCAATTCGCACAAGAATTTAGTTACCAAACTTTTAAAGAAATTAAAGTCCGAAGTATCAAGTAATATTTCAATAGAATGAAAAGCCAAACTCAGTTTCGCAAGATATTAAATTTGTTATTAATATTTGCTTCTGACAATATCCGTTTAGATTCCTTCCAGTATGGACTACTTGTGCAATGTATCAGCAATTACCATACAACACGAACATTGTACGCGAGGTATGCGGAACACATAGATAGTCGTAAAAGTTTCATGCTAAGAAATTTTGATAGAGGAGGTCTTTAAAATTCTCTTTTAGGTTCATCTCAGTACATAATTACTATTGTCAAAATAATCCACATTTATTCAATAGTTCCAAGTAGTAATAGTGGCACTACGAATAGACACAAATAACATCAGAGTTGCTGACGTCAGCCGACGTCACATTGGTGTGTCATTCGATATCATGAGGCACCGTTGCGAACGCGACGGCCGATCTTTACGCCCCATCGCGTGTACCGCAATCACTCTCTTTCTCTCTCTTTCTTTCTTTTTCGTCGGTCTCTTTCACACGAATGTGAAGACCATGCCCCCCCCCCCCTGATCGAGTGCATCGCGACACGGTGACCATATCTTACCCCATCAACAGTCAGATGCAAGCTGTGTGGATTAATTTGATTTGAATTTCTAGCAACTGTCTGCAAGTGCAAGTGCATATCCATTTTAGGACTAGACGTCTATTTTAAAACTATTTCCTCCGTGCAACGCGTTTCGGTTTACTCCGGGTACCAGTAGATATTTCTTTTATGTTATGATACGGCTTATCACAGTGTGATCACGCACCGCGAAAGGAAAGTGTGTAAACCTGTGTCCAGGACACGCCGACTCGTCGGGAATTATAACTCGTTATTTTTCGATTTCAAAGAAAATTCAGTAAAGAGTCATACAACCGTTCCGCTTGTAATTGGTTGACCGTCTGTGACCCGCTCCACCAAATCATCGAAAAGAAGGCACGTGCATTTATAACGTCGTAACCGCAACGGTGGCGATGGTGCATCAACACCTTGTCCGTCGTGCATATCAGTGGTGGTAAAGACGCATACTTGCACGCTGCATAAGTGTAGTCCGTACCCGCAAAACGCGCTTGTCCTTGACACAAGTGTATCATCCCTCGGGCGCAAAGACGCGCGCACTTTCGCGTTTACCCACGATACAAGCGTATGCCGCAGCCGCGCGCGAGGGGTCCCTTTGCCGCAATGAGCCTCACGCATGTATAATGTTATGCCTTGGGGTGATATTCTTGTTTCGAAAATTATAACAATTTCGTAGCACTCACTTTCATTATTTAATTCGTGAAGTACCTTCAGTTCGGAGGGACAAATGACGACTGACTGTCCTCGGGAGCCGACAGAGTCGTGTCACAGTGAAACAGAGATGTTCTTAGGAAGCGATATGATTCTGCTGACCAGGGAACTACCGCTGTGAAGCGCTGTCCGGCAGAGTTCCCAGGGTCCGGCAAATGGCAGAAGATCAAAAGAATATTATAATATTAGGGCATAACAATAAACACGACGCGGACCGAAGTGTACAGGCCGCTTCGCCTCCTCCCTGACCGACTTGCCTGAATTATAGGGAACCCCCGCGAATAGATAACCGTAGCCATTCATTTATACATTATTCATAGTAATCACTAATTCATCACGTACCATTTACATTGTACATATTTTCCAAAAGATTGTAAGACGATTTACCGCCTCATATTCAATACTCCGCTTGCATTTAGTCAAGCGCAGGGCTTCCATTCGCTTTCAGAAGGCACACGGCAGCCCTGTGACCTCACGTGTACCGAAATCGGAGGAATAATAAACTGAGACCTTTTAATTTGCACACCGCATAATCACTCCACCCAGGCCTTACCCTCGGTACAATTTAAACGCTCTGAGCGGGCTATTGTCACGGGAGGAAACCCAAACATAGACCGCGGCACGCGAGACTGCCACCTAACCTACGCGCCTCGTGTCTATCGTTACAGACTTAATACCCATACCTATTTAAAACCTTCACAGCAGTTGTCGTCGAGGCTCGTTATGGATACGCGCTGGAAGCATCCGTGGACGGCTATGATATGTGGTCTGATGAGCTGTGGTAAAATACCTTCTGTGAAGGCATTCTTTCGTGATGTGAATGACATGATAACGAACGCATCACCCGAACGTATTCTTTTCTACTATGTCGAAGGGCAAGAGAGTTATCGCGAGTACGGTGAGAATGGGAAACTTCGCGAAGGTTTTCCGCGTGCGAGCGACTATGCCGTCGATTTTCCCTCGAAACTCATGGTTATCGATTATCTGATGTGCGAGGCTTTGAATAACGCAGTAATGGATCTCTTTACGACAGGTGCTCACCACGACAATCGCAGCGTAATTTTCATCACGCAGAATCTATTTCATCAGGGCCAGGGACGACACGACATCTCATTGAACGCCAACCACATCGTGGTATTCGAAAACCCGGAACATCGTGCGCAGATACGTCATCTGGCGCGACAAGTATGCCCGGAGAATCCGCGATTTCTGCAGGAGGCTTATTTTATATTCAATATCTGCCATTTATTGAGACTTTCCTTAGGTCCTCACTTCCCGCAAATCCTACCAGAGGATTTGATTGAGCCGTTCGGGTCATTTCCGCACTTAAATAATAAATCCGTTACGCGGGCATTCGAGGCAAAATTACCATAAATTTCACCCGAATTTTCCCGGCCTCGCTACCGCTCAGCCGTCACGTAACAAAACATTGCCATCAACCACTTAACACTTCGAACCCACTGTGATACTATATGATGTGACGTGGTGAATTCTTCGCCCATCACGAGGGGGTTTCGTTGCCGAAGCGAGGAGTCACTCTGGCAATCACTAGATATAAAATGTTTTCATTATTATAAAATTTGTACAAATTTTGCGGTAGGCGTTAGCTCTGCGGGAGAACGGCGCGCCAACTCCGGTTTTCAGACTCGCGGTAAGCACGCGAAGCCCCGAATTTGAGGCTCTGTTGCCATCGGCCGGCAGTCGCCTTAATTAGGCCGCCTTGTAACAGAATCAAACTAGGCGAGGTAGCAGGGCGGAATGCCGGAATTAGGTTCCGCTGAGGCCACCAGGAGGAAGAGGGCGCTGGAAACGAAGATCTTCCAGTGGAACGGATATTATCAGAGGAACCACCGCTGATGCTTCTCTCGTCCCGTATCGCCCCGATCAGCAGTAACGCCGTCTCGTTTCACTGAATGTTCTCTGACGCATCCCGGGAGGCACCATACCGTCAACGAGTTCCCGAAAGGCACCGTCCCGATGCAGCTTCCCGAAGAGCGCCGTACCATTCCCGTCAGGAGCCCTACCGCCCAAAGCCTTAGCGGAGCAACGCCGGTGAGCCCGAACCTGGTCAGGGAGCCTCAGTAAACCGCCATCTTTCCTTCCGTATTGCGCCGTGGTTCAAATTCTTATTTCGGATTTCTAACTGCCGGTATTTCGTGCGCTTCCGATGGCCCGCTGCCTTTCATGATCATTCCCGAGCACCGCACTGTTCTACGATTGAGTCCTGTAGACTGCGTGTTCGCCAATGCCGGCCGCGGTCATTTTTCCGCACCCGTGGGGCGACTCCCGTATGTATTTCCCTGTGAAGCTATGCGACGAGATGCATACCGATTTCTAGCCGATAGTTTCAGCGAGAAGAGACCGTCGGCCGTTCTCGAGTATCGTGCCCCTTATCGTGGATTTTTGGATTATATCTTATAGCGTAAAGAAAGGGCGAAAGGGTTGGAGCGGCCACGGATAGCAGCCAAGACTCTGTCCCGTTCTTTCTGATAATCGCGGGAAAGCTGATGTTAGATGCGGAACAAGGAAGGGATCGCGGCGCGGAAAAAGTACCTGTGGCTATTTTATTCTAACGCACGTGAGAACAGCTTCCCGCTGTCCTTTCTCAATTCTAGCGAACTTATTCTAGAAGACACCAGTCTAGAAAAATGTCACGTAGTCGAGTCCTCCTCTTACGAAAAGTTATGAGACAGTTTCTAGAACAGAGAATTGTAAGAAAGAAAGAGGGAAAGGGCAGGTGCGCGTAAAGTGGTAGAGAGATAAGTTCAGGCTATTGAAAGGGAAAAGGAAAGTATGGGTTTCGATGGTGACCATGTATGGGGTTACAGCGGGCCGCTGGTCTGGCGACATAGCGACGGCCGTCTGGGGGTTAAAAAGGGTCTGGCGCCCGGCTCTTTTCTAGAACATTTGGTTTTGGGGAGAGAATATTTGGAATATCATTTTAATAATTCTAGCCTCTCGGGCTTACTCACGACAACTTGTCAATGGAAACAAGAAATGCCGGATAATACAGGAGCAAAATTAGCCAACAATAGCACATGACACTTGGTCATTTAGTATCACGCAGCTCATCGCTACTGACACCCCTTCCGAATGTTGTACCATCGCCACCACAACTACCGAGGGTAGAAGGGGATTTCCAGCAGTGGGAGATATTACCCGGCATTTGGATGGTATTTGAATGGACCCATCCAGAAACGGTGGTCATCGATAGTTTAAGGCGCCACTTATCCAGAGATAATCATCCAGAGGCGTGGTGCGAATATTTTCATTTCACCCTACAGGATGGCTCGTCATTGGTGGTCTTCCACGACGTGCCAGAGTAAGTATACATAAATACAGAAACATTTTTCTTTGTTCTAATTCGTTCAATTGTCTCTTTCCTTTGTTTTTTAAGGAGCAGTAGAATCCTTCAATGCTGGAATACCCTTCTACCCGTGATGGACATGATAGCTGTGGTGTAGCATTCGGCAGAACTGTTAGCGGCGTAATTCCAGTTGTAGCTGGGGGTTTCGATACTGAGACGTCAAAGAGGTCATTCATCCAACTGCACGGTACATGTGTTTAATAAATAAAATAAATCATCTTTTATCCCACGTATTTTAATCCCTATCTAAGCGTCGGTAGTTTGTAGAGGTGGGTTGGGGATCGCGATGCACGTTGGGAAAGACTATAGCATGACATGGTCTTCGGACTAACGTGAAAGACAGCGGCTGGAAAGGAAGAGAAAGCCGTAACATCGCGTTCGATGGGGGTAAGGATCCGACATCACGTTTACAGTGATACATTGGTAACGTAGCATAACACACCGATGTGATGTCAGCGGACGTCATTTGTTGTGCCTATCCATAGTGCCACCATTGCTACTGTATTAATACCTGAATGTATACAGTTTTTTACGTAACGTTACCCACAATGACGCGAAATCGGCATTCTTCCGTTTTGTACGAGTTAATTAAATAGAAAATTTGAGATAAGGCTTACAAAACTTACCTCTACAAGACCCTTCATGATCTGCACAACCATGTCAATAATGGGATCAACTTTAAGGGCGCCGGGCACTAATAAGTTCAAAAAAGAAGACACTGCAATTGCAGCTCCAAAAATTTTGTTCGCGGGGTATAAAGAGGCTAAAAATCCTCCTGGAACTTGTGTGATAAGGTAGCCCCAAAAGAAGGATGAGTCCAGCGCACTTTCCATTCCAGTTGTCCAATTGAACTTCGCCGTCCCACCGTCCTCGGTTTCGTTCTTCATGATGAGCTTTGCCATGCCCATGTTGCACCTCATGCCGAATGAGATGACAAATCCTGAAATTCACCTTCCAAACAATATGAACGGTACAAGAAAGAAGGTAAAAAAGTGGGAAAAAAGAATAACAAAATAGTCCACAGATAGAGAAATAACTTCAGAACGTTCTCCGTAACTCTATTGAGTTATTACTGTTCAATACTTCATTATTGACTAGATCACGTTACTTTATATCATTAAAGACAGACAGATATAGGATCCAAATAAGAATGTATATAAGGCAATTGATATGCCTACCCACACGGAACAAAATCTCTAATATACGTATATAGCATGTTTTCATAACTATAGAATGTATCAGTGTATCCGGATTTAAAAATATATGTATAGTACATATTCACGGAATGAATAAAGTATTCTATTGGATTTTAGATGTACATTACATGTAACATAGACGTTACGGGGGCATCCTAATTTTCACCAATTAAATACGTTTAGTAAACGTATAATGTATCATTGTTTAACAGGCATTTGTATCTGAAATATCACACATCAAAAAGACATCTAATGTGTACATATTAAGGGATAGAAAATTAATCTGCCATAGATGTATAATATACTGTGACGTGTCGGTGTGGCGGTCGTCCCGGTTTTCTAGACTGGCACACGCCGCCACGGTCGCTCGCAAGGCGGGATATTAAGCGTGAACATTCTCGTTTATCCTAACTTTATTCTGTCACTCCTTCCTCTTCCAACACTTCGTCTTACTTAGAATACTTTTGCTCGTTAACAGGTTCGGACCCGCTCTACTGGAAACGACGTATGGGCTCGGGAACTTCCAGTGTAATGTTTTTGGAGAGGGATTCTCCTTTCTCGTCACGTTACTCCCGCGTAGGCGGTACTGCCTCTGGTGTCTTTCGGGATGCACTTACTTGTGCGGCGTCAGTACCTCCCTCTAAGTGGCGCGAAATTTGTTGAGTCGCCACGGATTCGACCCTCTTTTTGGCTGGGTATTCTTCCGTAAGTGTGGCATTTCATCGGCGTTTGTCGACTGTCGCCGTGGGTTTGACTTTAATGGATTCGCATCCCTGTACAACTCGTTTCTTCTCTATAGCGCCTTGCATTGCTCCTGTGGGATTCTCAAAACCTCGAGCCGTTATTATTACTTAATGCTTGCAACAGAGCCTTCTCTCGAAGTCGTGTACCGCCAATTGTCGGACGTATCCCACTATAACTTTCATCGTGACGCCTGTTTCCTCCTTTGCCGTATTCGCATCTATTAATTCCATCATTATAGCTTCGAATTTTCGTCTATAGGCTTGCACTGTCTCGTTTAGTTTTTCTTTCCATGTATTGAAATCTATTTGTAACACGGCTATCGTTTGCTGCGTACCGTAGAGAGCAATAAATTCGTCTTTAAATTCTTAAAATTTCTTAAAAATTATTTAAATTGTCTATCCACTTATATCGACCTTTCCTGTCTTTCCTGCTATTTTCATGTTTAACACGGTCGGTAACAAGTCACTTCTGTCGGCGAATGCTACGCTTTTATAGACATACTCGTACGCTTTTATTATATCGTCTACTTCTTCGGGTTTGGTTCCGTTAAATTGCGGAACAAGCGATTTAGTCTCTTTAAGGGACATGTGGGCAGGATTTTCTCCACCGGTGGGCATGTCTAATAATTCTAACGCAGGGTTATTTAACAGTGAAAAATTAGCGATGTCAATTCCGCGATTCCTCTCGGTCTCTACCGCGTTTTCAAAATCGTAGTCGGTTATGCCTGAACTATCTGAAGAGGTAGGCGCTCCAAATGTGCGCGTCTTCTTGGCCCGTACGGGGAACATCTTTCCGTTGTCCTTATACGCTCGTAGCGGATCGATTTGTTAAAGAAGGATTTTAACGAACGCGAGAGTACTTCCTTGCCTAGCAATCGTCTAGCTAGGACGCGTTCGTCTTCGAACATATGACCTTAACTGGCTTTAGTTATATCGCAACTATTGAAATGTGACTGCCACTTATAGTACGATGTAGTCCAGCATGTACCCTGGTCTTGGGTTGCGGATTTACATATGCAAGCGTCCTTCTGGACTGCGTGCAGTTTATTTTCTAAATCCTCGGGGTCCTTGGGCTAGTCTCGTCTTCTTGTTCCACGGGATGGCGACTGCAACGTAACGATTCGGTGGTCTCAGCGTATTCGTTCATCCGCAACTTCTGCGTGTCGGATCGAATTTACGTTTCCAATCAACGTTTGCGTGTTGAGTTTGGGTTGATACGTCTCTTCGCCGTTTGCCTTCGTCGGACAGCTTCTCGAATTTTATCACTTACTTTGGCACTTACCGTCGTTGTTCCCTCAACGTATCACTCACTTTTTCGGGCATCCAACCGCTACCACCAATTCTGTTGTCGACTCGCAGGTGCGTAATGGAACCGCTTCAAGACGAGTCCAGAGGGATTTTTGCCAGGACTCAGGGCTCAGGATTATAACTTTTAGGATTATACGCGATTTCATTATTTAAGTTCTCGGATTCATACACCGACTGAACACCTTATATGTACTCAAACGTTTGATCGACCTATTCTGTCTGATCGACTCTTGGATTCAATGTGTCATACGGTAGTTTGCATTATCAGGCTACCGTTTTAAGGCGACCTCACCTAGAGGTACCGCGCGCTCGGCCCCCGCCCCGTTTCGGATTAGCCGAGGACGACCGACACCCTTGCCGCGAAGAAAGGGTCTTTATTCCTTTTCGGGACCCTTCGCGGACCGTACTTCACCTTTCCGACTGACGCACTCCTTAACAATTCCCTCATAAACCTGCTTTCTCTGCCTTTAGTCTCAATGCATGCCGATTACTTTACAACATAATCCTCGACAACTGAATTTCCTCACGCTTTAGTTTATTACTTTATAACATTTCCTAGAACGGCCCATCCTTTAATTTGTTCCTGGATATCCCCACCTTCTTCCTTGTAAATACGGGACATTCCCTTTCTCTTCTTTTTTCATCCAATCACCTTTTTTCGAAATCCACCCTCTTACATCTCACGAACCAATCCGCGGTCCTTGAACTTTTTAACTCCACCCTCGAAGAATACTTTCGAGGTCTCCCTTTTCGGGTACAAGCTACGACAACTCAGAATCTCCTAAGATCTCCCGCGAATCACTTCCTCGTAACTCAAGCAAAATCCACTCTCGCCAGTGGTCCGCACCTCCGCGCTACTTAGAAGTACGCGTCCGCCTCTCATTTAATCATCACTATTAGTTGTTTGTTTAAGTTTGTAAAATTCTTTAAGAGTGTTAGCAATAAATTCTCGTATTGTTCAAGCTTTGCATTCGGCACCGCTTCTATTGCTTGGAATCTTCGATTCCTCGAATATATAATATACAATAACTAATACTCATAATCGTAAGATAATACTAAGTGGTTTACTGAAAATAGGTGTATATGTCTACTCCTGAGACCAACCTGCCCGTTTCAGTTCTTAGTTTTGACTTTCATTCTTCTCGACTGTAATTACTAAGGTTGATTTTTCTGCGTTTGCAGTTTCGCGGCCGTAACCATGTATGGTCACGCCGCTCAATTCTTAATTCGTGAATGTTTGCGGGATCATCGCCTTGTGTTTCTAGACCGTCACCAAATATGGGCATGTTGCCCGGCTATTAGCAACGAACCTTGCTTAACACTGTATCGGTAGTCGACTTGCGCCCCCGGAAATGCCGATGCGAAGTTTCTTAATCTTCGTTTGCGCAAATAGGAAGTTATTAGGGCTACAACGGACCACTGCTGCTTCCATCGAGTCGGCGACGTTAAACTTCTCGCCAAAGTCGAATCAGCTGAAGCCGTGCTAGAATTGTGATAGTTCGAACCATTGGTTTAAGAACTGGCGAAAGTCAAAGAAAAAGTATTATTGTTAAAAATCCAGCCTTCTCGAAAGGGACCCCGAGTGCAAATGATGCACGGGAAAAGGAAAATGGGAATGAATGGGTCGGTCCTCTCGACCTCCTCTGCTCCTGACCTTAACATTCAACGTGATCCTTCGAATGAGTTTCACTCGCTTATTCGAGATCATCATCGACGGCGCGCGCAAAGAATTGTAGTCGAACTTAATTGGGACTTGCCACTCAATCGCCGAAGTGAAGCTCCATCCGGAAGAATTGTTGCGGAATTTCGGAGCTCACCGAAATGGAGCAACGGAAACTCGACTACTTTCTGGCCAAGGAAACCCCGAGCGTATCGAACAGCAAAGGGAGAACAACCCTCATTGAGCATAAGATTAACGTGCAACATCATCCCGTGATAACACAAAGATATTATCTCGTTTCTCCTCCAGCTCAGCAAGCCATGTATGCTGAAATCGATCGCATGCTGACTGAAGGAATAATTGAGCCATCGAACAGCGAATGGTTCACACTCGTGGTCATGATCAAGAAATCGAACGGAACGTATCGATATTGCCTGGACGTTCTCAAAGTCAATGCAGTCTCGAAGGAAGACGTTTATCCGCTGCCTTACATAGAGGAAATTCCGGATAAATTACAATTTGCTTCGTATATCTCGACGATTGGCTTAAGCTAAGCTTTTCACCAGATCCCCCTTGGAATGTCCAGTCGAGAAATCACCGCTTTCACGGTTCCCGGGAAAGGCTTGTACCAGTTTAACCGAATGCCTTACGGTTTGACAGGAGTCCCGGCGATGTTCCAACGATTGTTAGATCGATTGATCGGATCCGAGACGGAACCTTACGCTTTCGTAACGAAGTCCGATATCTAAGCTTCCAAGTAAACCAAATCGAACTCCAGACCTACCCCGGAAATGTTACACCAATTCTCGAATACCCGCAACTGACCAAAATTCCTCAGTGTTGATGATTTTTAGGAATGCCTTTCTGGTACCGACGCTTTTTATAAGACTATGCGAACTTGTCGACCCCTCTGACGAAATTGTTAAAAAAAAAATGTCAGAGGATGGAGAAACCAAACAAGAAGAAGCCTTCCAGTAGATTAAGAAGGCCTTATCTTCCGCACCTATTCTGCAACCCCTGATTTCACCTTACGATTTATCGTACAAACAGACGTGAGTAGTTTCGGTATCGGCGCCGTTCTGACGCAACAAATCGGTGATGTCGTACACGTGATCGCGTACGTGAGTCGAATGCTTACGGGAGCCGAACCTGACTATACGGTGACCAAGAAAGAGTGCCTCGCCGTTATCTAGACCGTCCGAAAATTTCGACATGACCATGAGAGTTTTCGCTTTACGGTAATCACCGCTCATAGTAGCTTATGGTGGCTTGAAGAGCCCGGACTTACGCGATGGGCACTCCATCTCCTAGAATACGCCTACATAATCGTACATCGAGGGAGAGCCATACCTCACGTTCTAGATGCGCTCTCCCGGTTGCACGAGTTCCAGGCAACGGATGAGACTGAAAAGGACGAAACCGAGCCGTCCCCTCTTGCGAAGAAATCATGGTAACGCCGCCGACTCGAACGTGTCCAACGACTCCCCGGGAGAAACGAAGAATGGAAGATCGAGGGTCAAAATCTGTATCGATATCGCCCTAACTTATTCCTCGATTTGTTTGTACCCGATTTAAATGCGTAGAAATTCGTGATGCCACCATCTTGTCAAGAAGATATTCTCGCTGAGGCCCATGACGAATGACAAGTCGGAAACCTTGGAGTCGCGAAGACGTTCTATCAAGCCCAAGAAAATTATTATTTGCCTGATGTGTAAAGAGACGACTTGTGGTACGTTAGAGGAAGCGAGACGTGTCAACGATGTAGAGGAGCAGACCGCTCTCCCGAGATTAATGGGACAACACGGCACTCACGATCCGTAGAAAGTGATTGCCGCCGATGTTAGGGGACCACTCCCCGAAATCTCATCGGATATTCCTATATCCTGGTCTTTCGCGTCTCCACGCGAAATGGATCGAATGTATTCCGCTGCGCGTTGCGAACTCGCAAAAAGTCGAACTTGTCTTTGAGAAAGACCCATGGGATCCATTTCGCGATCTTGCGGATGTATCATTCCCAAGCGAATTCCGTCAAACGGATTAATCGAGTTCATAATACTAAAACCGGCACACGTGAGTCGCGAAAGCAACCTCGGGACCCATGCACCTGACCCCGAACTGTGTGCTGCCGTATCCCACCGACTACGGAGTCGTCATCGGAGGCATCAGGACTCGTACTCGGTACAGACCGAATACGAGTGCTGATAGAATAACGCTGCATCCCTGGTACTCGCAACCAAGCCGGTCGTTCCCAAACATGGTAGAGGATGACCGAGGAAATCACCGATTCCCAGCGCCATTCCTCCGGACGTTGCAACTCTGAACGATAACCCATCGGAGACTAACGGAGGAGTTACGAACTCTTCTTAGCAGACTCCCCGTTACGCTCTCCGTAACCTAGTTAAATAATTTCCTCGTCCACCGAGCTCGTTCAAAGGTTAATTTGCTCTTGACGGGGACTGTACTGCTGTAAGTGTCCGACATCAGGATCCTATGCCACTGACGGAGGAGGCCATCGAGGATACCATCATGGCCAGGGTCCTCGTACCACTAGCTGCTCTCTTGACGAATTGGTATCGCCTCAGAACCCGACGGCTGAGCAACAACCTCGCCCATCGCCGGAACCCGTCGACTTCTGGAGGAACCCGAGAGATGGCGCCGACCATTGGGTCTGTCAAAAAGGAGACTTGGCGGTAGCAGCCATTAGTCGACTTCGCGACTCAAACGCCTCGACTCGGGCCGTAAATTTCATCTGCTGTTCAAACCCCTCGACCACCTCTCGCTTACCCGGTTGCTACGCAGGTCGTCGTCTACGAAGTGGCTACAATCGACAGCTGGACTTCCTACGAGGGCAAATCAGCAGGTGGAATCGTCACCCCGAACGCTCGACATTATTCATTACCGTCATGTCCAAGGCCTCCCGGAGAACCCATTTCATGGGACCCTACCCCTACGGAGAGAACTGCCTCTCGACGGGAGCAGGAGCGTGCTACGATCTGGAGCTGCTCTATTTGTTTCGAGGTGGGCCATGCGTGGCCCTATTATCGAAAGCCCCTGCATCGCCTATTCTGCCACAAATGTTGCCAACAGAAAACGATCATCGAGGACTGTCTATTCTGCCGCCCTCGTCGCTACTTAGCGAATTCCGGCCACACCGAACCTTCGGCAGTCCAGACTATTTCGACCATCTGGGCCTTATGTCCCCTGTTATGAATCGCCCCCAAGGGACCAGACGCAAACTCGATCAGGACCGCACAGGGACACCGATTGTTTCTACGGGATCATATAAAGATCATACGTTTTTTTTCTTTTCTTTTTATAATACTTTCGTTTCGCTTATCTCGACCCTGTCGTTATGTTTCAATTGTAACTCGTGATAGTCGCGTTTAGTTTTCGTTTTCGTTATTATTCCTCCGATCGGTTCTCGTTATGTTTTCATACTACGTACCTGTTAATCCCAAAAAACATAATAATTTGTGTACCGTAGTATGGAAGTTTTTGCCACTGACTTCTCCTTCGACTACGTCAATTCTAAAGGTGGGAGGGTGTGATGAGAATATCAGAATTCGTTCGAGACGCGTCTGGACCAGTCGAACATTTCATTGTTTACGTTTGGAGAGCTAGCGCCACCGCTCCCCCCCCCCCGTCCCTCTCCTTCTGAATTTTAACCCTTTTAGTGCCGGGCGAAAAAGAGATGCTTATGCGAAGATAACCGGCCGAATTTTATGATTTTACTAGGATTTGGAAAAAGGTTCATAAAAACCAAACGAAAAGCAATATTTACATAAGTCAAAAAGCAGGGTATTAAGGACAAAATAGAGAATAAACCAGTGACGCTAATTTTTCTATATTCATTGAAAATTACATAAATAACAAAGGTATAAGTGATAAAAAAAAAAGAAAAATTGAGTTCTCCGTTTCAAAACGTAATTGCACATAGGAAAAGTCATCTTTTTATCATACATTTATATAGACCGTTTATTGCAAAGTATATACTTTAAATTTCCAATATATTTTTTAACAAAATAAGTAATATTGCACAAGAAACATAACAAATAACTCCAAGGCACATGGTAGGCGCCGGACGGATTATCTCATCCGAAACAAGTAATTGTTATAGGTTATAGGTTGTTATAGGTGTTGTTGTATCGTTATTTTAATTCTCTCGTAATGAAATTAGACTATTTATAACGTATTATAAATTTATTTTGAGATGGAGATCTCTCACAAAGCGAATAGCAAAGTGCTACAAGGTGCGGGCCGATATATCGGCTCTGGCACTTTTCGCCAGTGCAGCGAGGGCCGATATATCGGCCTCCGGCACTAAAAGGGTTAAGGAACCTGTCTGATCATCCTAGCGAGTTCTTATCACTCCTCCTCGCTCAGAAAAATTGCTCGTTTTCGAGGTTCGATGTCCGATCGTGATCGACCGGACGCGAGTGACTGGCATTGCGACTGACGAGTGTACAGGAGTGGATACGAATGCCTTCTCTTCCAATACTGGCGACTCTACCCACACACCGAAGGCATTCATGTCCGTCCCTATACGTGGACCGCCTTTTCGATCTCTCGTCGCACCCCGAAGGACCATCCAAGGGATTCCGCCACATATTTATAAATAAAGGATTCAAGGTTGATGGAAAATAAATCCATCTCCTTTCTGGCTACCCCAGCCCGTTTATCGAAAGCAGCCCCTTCACTAAAAACAGGCAGCTAGCTGCGGTCCGAAAAACCTCTGGACCCGATCCGCATTTGGAAGCGACATCGTTCTATGAACGTCTGGCTCCTATCTCGAGCACGCGGTAGATCGGTCGAGGCAAATGCTGTGTCGCGACATCGGCACCCAAACCTTCGAAATTCCCCTGGGCGCCGCTGGTACCTTGTCGATGTACTGACTGGCTCCAACATCGCGTTACATTGAATATAAAAAAAATAAAATAAAATGAAAAGGTTACTAAAATGTAATCTTTAGAAACATGTCGAACGTTATTATTGTACTGCTGCAAAATTATTTTTAAAAATTAGTCTATTTAAATAATGAAGTCAGGTATCGGTGACAAATTTAGACGCATTCTTAATCCGTGCGTAGACAGTCTACTAAAGCGTTGAAATCATTCCTCCCTATGAAGGAATTCTTCGAAATTCAACCCCAAAGGGAATGAAAAGGACTAAAATGTGTTTTAATAGATTTGTTAATATTTCTCAAGCCTGCTGAGATATTGACTTAGTTTTTACTTAAAAAGAATACATACACACATGCCAAAAACGGAGTTAAGGATTTTACCCTAACCAAGTCCTAAGGGGGTGAAAAGGAATAAAAAAGGAATATTTAAAATCCCAAATTCTACCTGCACATATCACAAACGAAGCCGAGACGGGGAGGCTAGTTTATTCATATGTAGATATTAATGGAGTTATTATTTGACCGCGAAGTATTCATTGAAAAGAAGCGAGATATGATTCTATAAAAAATATGCGGCGTTCCTATATTTGAGAATATAAGGAAGAAATTCTTCGACAAAAATGCCCTGCGAGAATTATATTAATTAGTAAGACAATGTCAACTCACCTAAACATGCTAATACCGCAATGGTGTACCTCTTGGAGAGACAAGGACATTCGGGCATGCAGTAAGTGTCGATGTGTCGTAATGGAGGCCTTTCGGGTTCCGGAAGTGAATCAAAAGATGGATGCGTGGCGTACCCTCGGTCGTCCTCGAATCCTTTATTGTCTTTAACACCCGAGTTGGGCGGCATTGCAAATTCTTCATAGCCTGCTGCATTGTTTCTTCTTATTCTGTAGGAAGTTATTTCCCAGAAATTAAAATTAATAATAACGCTTACCAGGACCGGTTCCTTACGCAACCATGCAAGAAGTGTTTCAGATTTGTTCTAAAATGAAATGTTTTCCCTATCTAAACATTTATCTCCCTCCATAAATAAAGGCACGAGTACTTACTCTGCAAGTTTCCCTACGGCCTTCGCCCTTAATGTATCGAAGGCAACCAGACCCGCCGTTGCGAATCCGGACATTTTCCAATTATTGGGGTTGCTTCAGGCTTTCTGTCGTTGAGATGGTTTTGTGCAGCCCCTAAACATGAACAAATATTTATCTATTTCTATTGACTGCAGAAGTTATCTAATTAAGGTGAAGTGAAACCCCCTTCAAATCAGTCGATTCGAATACAACACGTTTTTTTAAGGGTATTAGACCAAACTGTCCGAAACTTTGACACATCACTCCTGATCATCTAAGAATTGTCCTGACACGTTCAAAATTTGGATTTTTAGAAAAAATTTTTTAACTTAGCCCAGACCAGAACCAAAATGGCGTCGAGCTCTCATATTTCGATCAGTATACAATNAACGCGCAGGACGCGTCTCTCGCAGCACACAAAGCTGTGACTTTCTCACTCAAAAATGTATTTGGCTCGAAACTCTACCAAGTTTCTTGATCAAATTATTTTTTTTTCCGTGTACTGACATTACAGGCGTAACTGATTAATGCGTAAATTACAATGGCAATTTTTTACAATTCTTTCCAATGATACTTTCTCTTCATTTTCACATATAAAAAACGTGAAATTGTATGTGATAGTTATTGTACGAAAACGACAGATGGAGTATGCCATTTGGTACAATACCCAATATAATTCAACACAGCTGTCGGATATAAAAACGAACGTCGGCAACGTAGGCATTTAGAAAAATCTTCTTTATCGACGTCGATTAAGTTCCTCGACGTGTTTCACTTCACCTTAAGTCAGTAGATTTGAATTAGGCACTTTTTTTAACCGTATTGCACCAAAATGACTGAAATTGTAGTACCCAACTCGTGAGCATATGAGGAATATCCTAGCACTTACAAAATTTGGATATTCGAAAAAATGTTGTTGGCTTAAACCACAATCAAATCTCTTACATTTTGACCACTATGCCATCTCTACAAAAACAACTTCGGTAAAAAAAAACGCGCCAAATACATTCTATTGGACAAGTCTACTTATCTGCTATGCCGCAGATAGTCGACCACAGCCTTATCGGCGTCCTCTATACTATGCGTTCCGTTCGGGAACGCGATTCATTGACTGTGCTTCAATTAGTTATTACAGGAAATTTATGCACTGTAGGAAAAATAGTATAGGACTTTTCAACTCCTTTTTCAACAAGGATAGCGCTGTATAAACCTTGACTACCAATTTCGTTACACCCTGTATATTGTTTCAATTGTAACGTAATATACGTGTTAAGCAAGAGTGATTCATTACTACTATACGCTCAATTATTACTTTATGGGTATGTTCTTGCAAAATTGTATGAAGAAACTCGGTAGAGTTTCGAGCCAAATACATTTTTTAGCGAAACACAGCGTCGTGTGCTGAGAGAAACGCGCCCTGCTCGCTTGAACTCGAACGAGACGCTAGAGCGTTCTATATAGGGGGTCGACACTGCCATGTATTGGGGTGTAACGCTTTATGCACTACCGCCATCTTCGGTTGGAGTAAACCTTCTTCGCGAACTAAATTATTTGGCGGGCTATTCAAATTCATTTATTAAACGAAGGGATATTTTCGGGATTTAAAAAGTACTTGCAATGATTAAAACAGGCGTTGCTTAAACTGACACACACAAATGTAAGAAAACAGTATATTAAACATAAAATAAGTAACAAAAGGGTCAGTGGCGCAACGCCTGTTTTAAATCACTGTAAGAACTGAAATAATTACATAAACATTAGTTAAAAAGTAACATATTTATTAAGATAAAAATATTAATTATTATGAATGTATAAATATACAAATTCTATACAAATTTTATTTTTGTTATGATTACTTTCATGGATTAAATGCGATCTATAGATCGCATTTAATCCATTTAATTATTACAATTATTATAGTAAGAAACTACAAACTGTTCTCGATTTACACTTTTACTCACAACCTCACGTTCGCGATTTAATACCCGAGGTAATCGAAACTTGTAAAAATATTGCCACTAATCGAGGTTAGGTTCACTTTGGTTCACTTGTCCCGACTATTTTTATGCGCATCTACCCTGCGCCTCCTGGAGTCTGTTGCTATTGGTTAGAAAATCTTTTCTCTGTTCTTCTCTTTCTATCGATCATCATCGACCTCGAGTTTGGTGTCTTTGGTTCTCGGCTCTCAGTTCTTAGCGAGTCTAAGACCGAAACCATCAAATTCGGAAGATCACATATACCTCGAGCCACAGTTGTGCTGCTCGGTACTCCTGTGATCCAAGAGCATCAAGCCAGGAAGGGACGGTGGCATTACTACATCCGTTGGACGGGAGGCTTCTAGGAGACCGCCAACCCTAGGATACGTCATAGGCGAGAAGTGTTCACCATTTTTTATAATAATTCAGTCATTTTGAAATTATATTATTCGCAATGTTCGATCGGCCACTTTGAATTTTGAAATAAACATTCTGTTGTCATATTTGAATTCAGCGATCCCAAAATTCGACAGAAATAAATCCTTTTTTCTTATAAAAATCAAATCAGTCTGAAATTTGATGTCCGCCATATTGGGTCTGCCATTTTGAATTTTAAAATTATATTATCTGACTTAGCTTTAGCGATCTCAAAAACATCAAGAAACTTGTTTTCTATAAAAATCCAATTATTTTAAAGCTGGGATGGGTGTAGTTCCTTTTCGTTCCGCGCGAGACGGTGTCGCATGTTGGCTGCCCAAAAACTGTATGACAGTCCACCTATCATGTCTGTCAGTCCACCTATCATTCATGAGAAAGTAGTCTGTGCCTAAGGCGATCACAATGATGATAACAGAACCACGATTCTGAGAGGCTGAAAATCTTTAAGATGCTATATCTTCACGTAGGTACTAGCGATCGGAGCTGGGTAAATTAAAAAAAATTCCTGTTTTTTTGCTTGATTTTTTTAGCTGATCAGACGTTCATTTCTACTTCTATAGTAATGGGAAAAGTAGATTCCTATTTCTCCCATTCCTGAAATCTCGATCCTTGGCGCACAGAACCCTTTAGCGTCTCGCTTAAGCTCGAACGCGCAGGACGCGTCTCTCGCAGCACACAAAGCTGTGACTTTCTCACTCAAAAATGTATTTGGCTCGAAACTCTACCAAGTTTCTTGATCAAATTATTTTTTTTTCCGTGTACTGACATTACAGGCGTAACTGATTAATGCGTAAATTACAATGGCAATTTTTTACAATTCTTTCCAATGATACTTTCTCTTCATTTTCACATATAAAAAACGTGAAATTGTATGTATATTTCATTATTACTGTTTAAAATACATGATGTTTAATCAAATTTATATTTGGAATTCAGGAGAATACAATACATATGAAACCATGGTTAAAATACTGTGGTAAATGAATCCGCACAAATGGTGAAATTGCCCACATGGGATGATAAATGTAACCTTGCCAATAGGTACTGTGTCCATGGCGCTGCGCTTAAAAAGTGCAGTAGTGATCAACGTTTAAAATGGTAATATTATCTATATGAGGAGATTATATTAACTACAATAAGATAGAAGGTTTATCTGGTAGCTGTAACCACAGTTATAATAAAATTTTATGTATTGCAAGGTTACTCTAAACTGGCTTATGTAATTGCAAAAACAATGGTTTGGCACCATTAGTTTCGACAGAACCACTAGATGGCCAGACTTCTCCCACGCGACGCAGACAGCTCGTTTGCATATAAGACCTACTATTATTCCTTACATTTATGTTATAATGACCCTACACCTTCCCGAAGGAGAGTGAAAAGGGAAGTTATCATCGAGAAATCATCCTTTTGAGCATCAAATATTATTTTACAACTTAAAGTAGAAATATATAAGAACAATGACAGGAACTTAACCAGTTAACTGTGATTGACGAGTATACTCGTCATGGAGAAGTGGCACGATTTTGTGTATTGACGAGTATACTCGTCATGCGTATAAAGTAGGGACCATTGGCTATTTAAATTTTAATTTTTGAGAAAAACAAAACATATTCTCAAATTTCAAGATGTTTAGAATATTTTTAGGCCAGGCCGGAATAAAACAAACGAATAAAAAATATAAATAATTTGAGATAAACTCATGCGCCCCGTATGCACCGGCTGAAACAGCTTGCCATCTATTAGATATTATTTGTTTGAATTCATATATATTATACAAAAAAAATAATGGAACGTTATCGCGAATGAATTTTTTGCTAGAATTTGTTGAGGACACTATTGCATCATATCCAATAACACGGGAAAAATCGACACAAACTCGGCCATCTAGGCCTAATGTAACACAATTACTCGGAAATCATGTTCTGGATCATATACCCAGAACTTCGAACACAAAATATCCTACCCGAAGATGTGCACGTTGTTATAAACGCAAGATCAGGAAAGAATCCCGTTACTGGTGTTCCATTTGCAAAGTCCCATTATGTGTAACACCCTGTTTTGCCGAATACCACGCCACGGCAAGAATTTAAATTCTTGCTATCATATGCATTTAATTTCTCTTGCGTTTTTTGTCTAATAAGTATGTAATATACGTTTAAGTTAACCAAATAAATATACATTAGTAATAAAAGTGTCAATTTCATAAAATAAACCCATCTGTTTGATCCAGTATCTTAACAGTGACACTTACTCTGTGATTGACGAGTATACTCGTCATCGCTCGATTTCGGCGACACATATAGGTGCGCGCTCGCAAAAGGGGGCGCCACAGCTAACTGGTCAAGTATAACGTACGTAATCATAAAAATCGATTTTTTTTTCGTTTCTCCTTTTTTTCCGAGTAAATAAAAAATTAGTTTCAATTCCACAAAGAGTATTGAGATTCATATTCCTTTGCTCTATTCCTATTCTCGTATTTTTTAATTCCTTTGAATCCCGTTCCCCTCTATTTTTCAGAGTGACTTGATAGGAATTAGATTTTGCTTTTTTCTTTTATCGTCAATGGAATAAAGGGCAAAGGAAAAATCAGGTATTCACTGGAATAAAAATTCTTAATTCCAATCAATTCCAGCCTTCTTACAGGGTTTGCTTCATCTTTATTGCCTTAGATTGGCGTATTTAATTCTGTTAAGAAAGTTCTTCACGCTCCCGGATATAGAATCTTGTGGTTCGGTTATACGAGTCGGAAAGGTTCTTTACGAATTCAGGTCCCGGGGATAGAACTGCTCTAGTAGGATAGGTTGGACGATCTTTTGCGAATTAATTCTCCACTAACTGCTCCTGTGCTTCTTCGCCTAATTCGCGAAATGGTAGGGCGCCCCTTTCCAGTTTTTACCTCCGTGAAGATTATCATTACAGGAAACACTGAAACGACATTTCAGCACTGTCACCCAAATACTTCAATTTTCAGCCATGTTACCCTACTCGGAGTAAACTGACAGTGTCTCTGAAAAGACGCTAATTGTTAGATGTTTCAGAGGACCAAGAAGTAAGAAACACGTGTATTTTACTTTGGCCCATTTTCATATTTAGGGGATGAAGTAGCCCCCCAAAGTTCATAAAAAGAGGAATAAGAATTCTTAGTTTAAAGCGTAATGTGTTGAGTAAAGCTTGTAAATTTAACATACGTCATAACTTGCTTGATATCCAGGGTGTAATAGATCTGGTAATCACGGTTTATACAGCGCTATCCTTGTTGAAAAAGGAATCGAAAAGTCCTGTACCGTTTTTTCATTCCTCTCTGATCCTTTACGTTCTTTGCATCAAATTTCCAATAAACGTTGTTAATCTACACCGAAACCTTAACTCTAAATTCACTTATTATTACCCTTTTCCCCCTCTTATTTTACGGGCATCTCCACGACATATAAAATAGTAAAACAACGATTCTTGGGTGCTGATCGATTGGGACGCTTGCCTGTAAGAGCGTTGGGACCATTCCTGGGAAGGTCTAATTGTTTATCACCTCTTATGGAACGGACCTATCCTCCTCAGTTTCCCCTCCTGATCGTTCTCTTATTGGTATATACGATGGTAAGATGATAAGAGGAGAACTGGGCCTTCGGGACCTTTCAATCTCCACTGGTTAATGCCTCGCGAACTAGCGTCCAATGGGAGAACGAAATAGGATGTGGACAGACTCACAGTTAAAAGATTAGATTAGAGTTGTTTAAGGTGAAGTGAAACACGTCGAGGAACTTGATCGACGTCGATAAAGAAGATATTTAAAAATACCTACGTTGCCGACGTTCGTTTTTATATTGACAGCTGGGTCGAATTATATTGTGTATTGTACCAAATGGCATAAATTATCCGAAAATTCGTTAAAGTGAAGTGAAATCCCCTTCAATCAGTCAATTCGAATACAACACTTTTTTTAAGGGTATTAGACCAAACTGTCCGAAACATTGACACATCACTCCTGATAATGTAAGAATTGTCCTGACACATTTAAAATTTGTATTATTGGAAAAAATATTTTAACTTAGCCCAGACCAGAACCAAAATGACGTCGAGCTCTCATATTTCGATCAATATACAATTATCGAAGGCTCTGATATGAGAAACAAAAGGGTCAGGACAATTTTACGGCAATTGAGAACGCTCTGGTAATCGATAAACTCGCATTTGATCGGGGTAAAGGCAAAAAAAGTGTTGTATGCGCTTCTATGCTAAAACGACGGGAATACGAGGCCTCGGAGTGGAAATTTAATTGACCTGGACATCACAGATGGCGCAGGGGGTCCCTCTGCAATCAATTGGGGCCCCAGAAAGTATGAATCTAGAGGATTTCTGGAGATTTACTTCGATTTCTTGATATTTATTGTACGAAAACGACAGGTGGAGTATACCATTTGGTACAATACCCAATATAGTTCGACACGGCTGTCAATATAAAAACGAACGTCGGCAACGTAGGCATTTAGAAAAATCTTCTTTATCGACGTCGATCAAGTTTCTCGACGTGTTTGACTTCACCTTAAAGGTTCAGTCAATCTTAAGTTAACCTACACCCGAAGTGATTATAACAACTTCTTAAGTGGATACATCGATACTGATTAAGGAGGTAATGATAATGGTGATAAGAAAAGTACAACGAATTATTTATTGAAATTATTCGAGCAATGTACTGTATGTTGGGGTATAAAAAAACAGTTATCGGTAGCAGCCTCGTAAACAGAAGCTGAATATGGCTCTTTTTGAAGCTGTTAGGATGGCACTTTAGTTAAGATCACTAGCAACTTGTATCAATGTGTATGTGTTAGAACTAATTATCACTTATGAAGATAATAACGGTTGAATAATTATAGCAGATAATCCGACTAACGATAGAAGATCGAAGTACGTTGATATAAAATATATTTCTTGGGAACAGATTGGGAAGAATGTACTAAGACTGAATTATATTCCTACAGGTAATCAGTTAGCCGGTGCCGACCTCTTCAGACTATTAAATTTTCCGAATTTAGAGCCAGAATGAGTCTGGAATAATATCAATGTCGATTTTTCTGACTGAAAACACAATGGTCAAATTTGTTTTTTTTTTTATCGAAGATATATCTACGTTGAAGGCGAAATTCATTAGTTTTATTTTCTAAAATCGATTGATCTTTTTATGCGGTTGATTGGATTCAGTCTTGATACAACAAAAACTAATAGATTTTCTCTTTCTTTTTTGCGCTCAGGACAGGATGTTTTAATTATTTGATATTCCTAGAAGTGTGGGTCACCTCACGTAATCCAATGTTGTGAATCGGTATTGAGACTTAGTGTGGACCAGTCTGTTCAGGAAGAGTGATTTTGCGTTAGTTCTACAAAATCCTTTGTAAAGTGAAATATTGTAATAAAGAAAGTGTACCTTGAAATTCTGCAATTTATTAACCCAAACCAATAGATTTTAGATAAACATCTAGTGTTCTCTCTTACACAGAGTATCACAGACCATACGAACAAGAAATACATGACAGTAATCTCTGTTTAATTCTGTAAAAGAATATTTAACGCAAACTTGAATCCGAATTGAGCCGTTTACTTTGAAAGTGGCCTATGTCCATTTGTCAATTATTTTCGGTTGCTCGTAGTTACACGTACAACTTGAAGTTATCTATCAATAAAGCATTTGAGGTTAATTATATTCCGAGTAAATACGATAATTTTGGACACATTAGTTTTCAGAGTTAGTTCAATAATTAAAACCATCATTTTGAAAGTGGCCTAAGTCCAATCTATATGTACGTTATAAATTTGGGTATTCACAATTTTCATAACGATAATATTCACATGTACGTTTGGAATTAAACTATTGCATCCAGAGGTGCTCAAGAAATAGCTTCATGCATCCTAAAACATGTTAAAAATTTAAGAAGTGAAAGACACATTGTAGCTTACAGTTACATGTGTGCAGGACAAAATAGAAACGTTAAAGTAGCTTTAATGTGGATAAAAATTGTCCAAACTGTTGAACATAATGTGGAAATCATTGATCATACATTTTTAATATCAGGACATTCGTTTTTACCAAATGATAGAGATTTTGGAGTGGGAGAAATGTCATTAAAAAAAAAAACTTACTGTTTGTCCCCCAAGATTATTATAATATTATCAAAAATTTCCGGAGAGGCAATAACTTTATTTCAAATAAAATGAAATAGAGGATTTTGTATCAACAAAATTATTAGAAGACGCAATGTTTAAAAGGGTAAAGAATTCTAATGGAGAATCGATAAACTGGTTAAAAATATGTTGGATTCGTTTTGTCAGAAATGAACCATATAACATTTTCTATAAGACATCAATGAATAAAAATGAAAATTTTTAAGTTCTGGGTTTATTACCACGTCAGAGTAGACCAAGAAAGTTCGAAAATATTGTATAGACCCCACTTTACAAAAATATAAAACAAATTACAACATAAAATTCAAGGATATAATGGACCTACTACCATATATACCACCGGAACATCAGGACTTCTTCAAATCCCTTTCACATCCACAAAATGTAGATGAGCAGTAAATTGTTTTGTAACTTATGTAGTTAAAAAATGTTCTGAATTGCATAAATATTGTTTTTGAAGTGTTGTAAAGATATATAAATTAAATTAAGCATTGTTTCTTTCAATTTGAAGCATTTTAAATTATATCGAATGGACTTGGGCTCTTTCAAAGTTTATAACGAATCTGGTTGTTAATTTTGAAAGTGGCTTAACTCCATTCTTGGGAAGAAAACGCATATTATTCACTTAATAATTGCCATTATTTTAATAGNTCCCGTCGTTTTAGCATAGAAGCGCATACAACACTTTTTTTGCCTTTACATCGATCAAATGCGAGTTTATCGATTACCAGAGTGTTCTAAATTGTTGTAAAATTGTTTTTTTTTTTTCAATTTGAAGCATTTTAAATTATGTTGAATGGACTTCGGCTCTTTCAAATTTTATAACTAATCAGGTTGTTAATTTTGAAAGTGGCTTAACTCCATTCTTGGGAAGAATACGCATATGATTCACTTAATAATTGCCATTATTTTAATAGGAACTGTAAATTTAACTCCTTTAGATACACTTAAGTAGTATGACTCATTGGTATCCTGTACGTATATTTTTAATTGCATTGAAACACAAACCCTTATATATCTTAATTTAAGTATAAATGGACTTAGGCCACTTTCAAAATAAACGGCTCAATTGTAGTTTCAGAACTACAGTAGTTTAAAGTTGACCAAGCAGGATTAGTTGCCGAATATTATCGGTACAAACATCCCATTACCCGCGTCATCTTGAAGTGGGATTCAAATATTAATATCAAATACATTTTTCTTTCACTTTGAGGTCCACTTTTCGTTTAGCAAGAGATTTTTTTGCTTATTAAACATGTTGCTAAATGCAATGTTGGATGCAACATGGATTTATCACTGCATTTTTTGTTATCGTTACTTAGCCGATTCTATGAGCTCACGTTCAGATTCTCTGCTAACATGATAAAATTCAAGAATCTCCCGAACAAACTCTCTTGTTAGCTGCAAACACCGAATGAAATAAAAATAGTAATAGGAAATTGTACCGACACTTGCTCGGTGACTAAACCTAATTCGTGATCCGTCAACTTTGAACTACAATTCGGATTCAAGTTCGCGTTGGATATTCTTTTTTCAAAATTAAATAGAGATTACCATCACGTATTTCTTGTTTACGAGATCTGAGACACCCTGTATATGTCTCGTATATATAAATGAGCCGCTCAGTGCACACATTGATTAACTCCATAAAACAAAACATTGAGAAATACGATGAAGTAACGTAGATTCTTTTTTAAAATTCCTATTATAATATAACTTCAAATATATAATGTAGAATACATAAATACAGTTATAGTTTTCATCTAACGGTATATAAAATTAGTAAGAAAGAGTAGACAAAAAATAATCGTCTGCATTTTATATCGACAAATGTTTTTGCAGGTATTAAATTTCCTCCCCTATTCCTGTATGCCAAACCTTTTGTTCCGTTACGCTTTTGTAAATTTCGTGCCCATTTATTGGGATTACGACTTCTTTTCCTCCCAATCGATGTGTTTGTTGGGGAATTTGTACCGTTGCAATCGGATGAATCCGAGAAACACGAAAAACGTCTTCTTGCCCCAGACTTTCTGCTGATAAATCGTATTGAAGAATCATCACTGCTTTCCACATCCACATTGTTATTAGTTTCACTCATCTTGATTATAACGGTATAATATTTAGTTCTTTAAAAACAATCAGGAAGTAATGTTGGAAAGACCAAAAAATATGTAGTCCGTGTAATATTGGTGAAGTATACGGTAACATTCAGCGTGAGAGATCACTGTTATACCAACTACCGTCTGCATTGCGCTTCTTTCTATCTGTTTGCTGATGCGATTTTATTACTCATATTGTTAAAAGGGGGAAAGCATCTTCGGCTGTTAAAAAAAAAAAGCGTCGATGTACGGCCGCAACAGATAATCCAATAATACTATACTGCCAGGTATTCGTCTACGATTTACATTAGAGTACGGAGTTAATCAAAATGGCTTCTGAAATAAATTACTTATTATTCAATGCCCAAAAAAATTTTGCCGTTTAATGGTGTTAATCTTTATTAATCGGGAAAGATATTATAAATATAAAAAGTTATGACTATACCAAGTGCTTTGACACCTAAATTTAAGATGTTTCAAAAAGTGGAGTTAGTCGATGTGTGCACTGAGCGGCTCAAATGTCACTATACATTGATAAAAATTATATAGATTTGTCTGTCCCGTATTATTACGCGCAATAAATAAAAGTATACATTCCAAAGACGTATGTCAATACTTACAATAGGTATGAACATAGTAGCCCAATAGATTAACTATACATATGTATTTTATACATTGTTAATAGTTTAAACAGTTTTTAAACGTAGCATAGATGCTAGTCCAAAATTGTACATATTAACCTTTATGTAACGCTTGGGATAATATTATTATCGGTTCTAAGTATGAATACACGTGGCGCGAATCTTAGAAAAGGCAATGCTTTTTTATTTCGACGGCACTTTTGTTTAACCCAGCGATATCTTAGTAAGGATCAATGAATCTGTTTCTGGCTACACGACGCCTTTGTCTGGCTCCTTCGTGATGATAAATATAGGAGGGGGGAATCATGAGGACCATAAATCCACTTCGAATCCATAGACATCGATGAATGACAATTCGCAATGACTTTACGCGAATTGCTAGAAACGTTCCCTTTAAGGTGAAGTGAAACACGTCGAAGAATTTGATCGACGTCGGTAAAGAAGATTGTTCTAAATGCCTACGTTGCCGTCATTCGTTTTTATATTGACAGCTGTGTCGAATTATATTGAGTATTGTACCAAATGGCATACTCCACCTGTCGTTTTCATACAATAAATATCAAGAAATCGAAGTAAAACTCCAGAAATCCTATGGATTCATGCTTTTTGGGGTCCTAAATGACTGCAGAGAGACCCCCTGCGCCATCTATGATGTCCAGGTCAATTAAATTTTCACTCCGAGACCTCGTATTCCCGTCGTTTTAGCATAGAAGCGCATACAACACTTTTTTTGCCTTTACATCGATCAAATGCGAGTTTATCGATTACCAGAGTGTTCTAAATTGTCGTCAAATTGTCCTGACCCTTTCGTTTCTCATATCAGAGCGTTCGATAATTGTATATTGATCGAAATATGAGAGCTCGACGCCATTTTGTTTCTGGTCTGGGCTAAGTTAAAAAATGTTTTCCAAAAATCCAAATTTTGAATGTGTCAGGACAATTCTTAGATGATCAGGAGTGATGTGTCAAGGTTTCGGACAGTTTGGTCTAATACCCTTAAAAAAAAAAGTGTTGTATTCAAATCGATTGATTTGAAGGGGATTTCACTTCACCTTAAGGTGTAGCCCTTCGACATAGGGTTGTTTATTTGGAGTGGAGGTCTCTTCACCCCGAAAACGTTAGAATGTCCATTTTCAATATTTTTATCCCATAGCGTGGGTTCCTCGCAGTGGGTTGCATTAATTTTCAAAAGTAACTCTCTGGGAGTACTTATGCTGATAATTTTTTGGGACCGCTGGGGTTGGCCTTGACAGCTAGAAAAATTCAGAGGTCCCAGAACCTCCCAGGACCTCGAAAACGTTAGAATGTCCATTTTCAATATTTTTATTCCATAGCTTGGGTTCCTCACAGTAGGTTGCATTAATTTGTAAAAGTAAATCGCGGGGAGTACTTATGCTGATAATTTTTTGGGACCGCTGGGGTTGGCCTTGACAGCTAGAAAAATTCAGAGGTCCCAGAACCTCCCAGGACCTCGAAAACGTTAGAATGTCCATTTTCAATATTTTTATTCCATAGCTTGGGTTCCTCGCAGTGGGTTGCGTTAATTTGCAATAGTACATCGCGGGGAGTACTTATGCTGAGAATTTTTTGGGACCACTGGGGTTGGCCTTGACAGCTAGAAAAATTCAGAGGCCCCAGAACCTCCCAGGACCTCGAAAACGTTAGAACGTCCATTTTCAATATTTTTATTCCATAGCTTGGGTTCTTCGCAGTGCGTTGCATTAATTTGCAAAAGTAAATCGCGGGGAGTACTTATGCTGAGAATTTTTTGGAACCGCTGGGGTAGGTCTTGACAGCTAGAAAAATTCAGAGACCCCAGAACTTCCCAGGACCTCGAAAACGTTAGAACGTCCATTTTCAATATTTTTATTCCATAGCTTGGGTTCCTCGCAGTGGGTTGCATTAATTTGCAAAAGTAAATCGCGGGGAGTACTTATGCTGAGAATTTTTTTGGACCGCTAGGGTATGCCTTGACAGCTAGAAAAATTCAAAGATCCCAGAACCTCCCAGGACCTCGAAAACGCCTCGAAAACTTGACGCCATAAGTTTAGTGGTAAATGTAGACGGTACTCTGTGTGCGGGTTACATAGGCAGCAGATAGGTCTGGAAGGGTAGCTTCGACGTAGGGCTGTTTATTTGGAGTGGAGGTCTCTCCACCCCTAATCCTCAAGCTCTCTGGGGAAAATCTTTAGGGAGCGGAAAACTGCGAGAAGTTCGTCCCTCGCCGTTTCGGGTGACGATGGAGCTTACGACATATTTTTGACGGATGCATTTCCGTGATTATTATCGTGTTCACTGTGACGAATTTTCTAAATTATAAAAAGTAGTAAGTAAGCGAAATAAATTTTATGTACTTAAAAATTGAGAACTTTTACCAATCAAGTTCATAGCGAATAGACTCCTGTTAAAATCAACACACGGTGTCACAAAATACTTATTTCTTGCTAGCAAATGTAATAAATATTTTAAAATATCTTCAGATAAACGCAGTTAAGTTAAGACGGAAGAGTTAAGGGGATATGAAAGTGTGATATATACGTACCAAAGAGTCAACATATTTATAAAATTTTTCTCCAAACTGGGTGCACCGAATTATCTGAAACTTTAACACGTGAGTATGGAGGCTCTAAGGAAGAACACGCTGCTCGTGAAATTTCATTAGAAAAAAATGTTGCATTTATATCGGACGAGAACCGAAAAAAGATATTTTTTTTCGAAAAATGAAATTTCAAGGGCAGCGCGTTATTCTTTAGAGCTTCCATAATCACGTGTTAAAGTTTCCGATTATTGGGTGCACCCGATTTGGAGAAAAGTTTTATAAATATTTTGACATTTTCTTATGTATATATCACACTTTCATATTACTTTAAGGAAATGTAATCTCCTTTATGCTTTACTGACACCCATTATAGATATAGATTTAAGAAACATTTTTTTTTCGAGCTACTCGTTCACATATCTAAAAAGAACTTATTTCTTCGCTGCTGACGTCTGCCTGTAAATTTTCAGTTGTATTAGCAATAATATTATCGTAATATATAAAACGAACAATTTACCATGTTAAATATAGGTAAACGTGGTATACATATTTAGTAGTTTTAAAGAAATCTATAATTTATGATTTATTTCTTGTAACGTGTACGGTTTTGCGTTATTATAATGTGTTATTTTATTAAACTGCAAGTCTGTAAAATCAATCATTCAATAATGTACTGAATTAAGTAATGCCAGAATAAATTGTTTTAATAATTCTATGACCTGTTATTTAAAATTTATTATTTCTGTATATCAAAAAGCTCTCTAGTAATCTCTATTTGAAAACAAGTTTTATTAATTAATTAAAGAAAAAAATTGTAAAGCATACATATTCAAAATGAAATGAATTCTATGCGTTGTCGAGTGAGATGTTGATTCTTCAAAAAACAAAACTACTAAATAGTAACTACCTTATTTAAAATAAAAAATAAAATATATAAACGTTAGTTTAATACAACAACGCGCAACCGATGCCGAAATTCTTTATTAAATTACTAGAATTAAATTTAGTTCTTAAAAAATATACTTCTTTCGACTGGTTTTATTCTTGATATTTGGTCTTGATATTTGGTCCCTTGGTTTCAATTCATCATAGTAGAAAAATAATTGAAGGCTCTATTATGCACGTTTTCTGTTTAAACTTGTGTAATTTCCTCTTCTTAAATCTATATTCTGGATTAAGACACATTTGTGCACAGAAAAGTGAAATACACGAGTGTAGAATAAAAAAGACTGTGTGTAACTGTGTGCCAAAAATCAATGTCGAAATTGAGGTCAGGAGATGTAAAGCCGACCACCCCTTCGCATGTTACGTGTCAATCGATTCAAAATTATTATTAATGGAACATATCATTAACGATAAGGATATGTTAGACACGGAGAACATCGTTTGCGAAGACTTCTATGATGCGTTTAACAATATCGAAGAGCAATAATATATTCGATGAGATAATATGTGTGGAATGTAATTTTGTTCACGGGTGCACTTAAGACGGAAATAACACGCTATATATCATCCTGGTACTTTTTGACATTAAAATGGCACGTGGCAGACAGAAGACTGAAAATGCGCGGCACGTGGCATCGAATCAGGGGTTGGATCTAAAAAACGAGGGGCTGCGAAATCAACTTAATGGACATCGAGCGACAGCGGACTGGACATTTAGTGCGTTAAAATATTACGATAGTAATGGCCGATAATTTTTTTGCCAAAATACATGCAAACAAGGTACAAATAAAAAGATGCCGCCACGTGGATATTCCAACATTTTGGACAAACTTATTTACATCGCGATTAGGAATTATTTCAGTTAAATTTAACATCTCAATTTTGTTGGGCACGATCCACGATTAATACAAACTTGGGTATTTCTTGTATTAATAAGTGTTAATTTTTTCTCAAATAGGTTCTTGTTCACTTTATGGGCCGAGCAGTAAATGCGCGTTCATCTTTGGCTGATAATAAAAATTATATTGCTATTTAGCTCTCTGGTGACTATATATATAATGTAAAACATCATTCCGAAGAAAATGAATAAGGCAAGAATTCAGATTGACAGATGTTTTCTGGAATATTCATATTGCTGCCTATTCTTTTACAGCACTATTACAAACAAGAACTCTGACGATTAACCTACCGATTAAGAAGACAATAAGGTATTTATTAATAATTAATAATTCACATCGTACGCTACGAAACATTGAATTAAATAGTAATTTCCACTATTCACTGGTTTAATCATAAAAAATGAAATTAAATAGGTTTTATCGCATAAAAGGAATATTTTCCACTGTCATCTCCTGCAGCATCGATACGTAAAGTAATTTCAAAATACCGTAAAAAAAACTGCCGATATGACTGGAAAGAAGCACTTTCGCGGTAACCTAAAAATTGTCCTTAACAGAAATCAATATTTCCTTAACGCGAGTCAGCCGACATTTCTTGGAATTATTACGAAAAACTGCAAAGGCTATCTGCATTACCGTAATTTGGTGCATTGCTAAGATGTATAGAGATATTTTAGGTATTCTTTAAAAAGTATATCAACGTAATGGAACTAACAGAATGAAATATTATCATTATTTATCAGGCTTTTATATAACGCAAGTGATATTCCTTAATTCAAGATACATGGGACATTTAAAAAATCTTTTCTCTATTGTAAACAGCTTCTGAAAGATTTCTAATAACGTATAATTAAAATAAGAGAAATGTTGGCTTTCAAAGATCATACAGTTCAAGCACAAACTCTAAAGTTGAAGCACAAAAGAAGAAGTATAATGCAAAAATGTAAAATATTGAATAATGAACGCCGATGACGTCACATTGCAAGTCTACGTAAGTATCTTGCATTAAACCACCAGGTAAAGTAACTATTGCCCAAAAATAGTGACACAGAGGAGCTTTATGGAAAAAATCAATAACAAACTTTAGAATATTAATTTCTCACCAGAAAAGTCACAAATAATCACTATTTCACTAAATCATTACGATAGACAGAAACGACGAATCACTCGGAAACAAAGCGAAGAAAACTTGTTGTTTCTGATTAATTTAACTTACATAGAGTAATTAAGTCAACGTTTCAAACAAAAAGTAAGAAATAAATAATACGTTATATTAATAAAGGAATTGATGAGTACGTCTATTAAACTAATGATCGCACTGCAGCACATGTACTTACTATAATCAAATGTCTCAATTACATCCCCCTGAACATTATTTTATGGGCAATATTATCGGTGATATGAATCTGTAATTGCTCATAAATTAATTAAGACAATCTTGCTTCCCATAAAGGTTAAAACTTACATACTTTTCTCGAATGTACAATACAAGTAAGGGATATGCAGTATGAACAATATATTGAATGCGTAAAGATGCAAAATGGAGGTGATGCCCACGTCACGTTATGAACTCTTTTCTCAAATAAATATAAATAATTATATTCCCTACATAATCATTGGTCACGTTGCTAGTTACGTAAATAGCCTTGAAACGCATTGAAAAACCTTGTTATTAAATAATATTTAAGCCCAAATACGGAAACACGCGAAAGTAGCCTGGGCGTCGTTGCCTGTTATTTGGGCGTTTTCAGAAAGTTCTTTTAATAGAGATTAAAGCAAAGACAGGCAAATAAAGCAAAACACAACCCTATCCTAGAAATGTGTAATAGATGAATATACATAAGCGTACCCTGCATCTGTGACACTGCAAACGTCATTCCAGAGCACAATTACGTTCAATTTTTCTTTCCTTAGTACTCAATAGCCTGAATAAACACTTTACAAACGTACTGAAAATTTCGATAAGCACAATTAAAATAGAGATCACTGGATTCAAGATGTCGCTTAAAACGATGGCGAAATATAATTGGAAAAATGAAATGAGAATATAACGAGGGATAGAAATAACTTAACGAAAATATGAAAAACAAAATATATTCGCACTGCACGTAAGATGTTGGAAAATATATCAGACGCTGCTTCTACGTCTCTATGGCACTTGGTAAATTCTTCTCCAGTGCATAATCACAGATAATGATTGCTCCGTAAGCACCATAGTTGGTAGTACAGAGTTAACCACTCACAAAGGTAAGGAAAAAAATTTCTTCACTCACCAATAATTAAGTCCAGATAGGGAAACGAGCGGAGCGGGTTCGAAAACGCGGGGTGCGCGACGAAGAGCGTCGTCGACGTCGGGACGCCGACGGGAACGCGACCGAAATCTGGGCGTGTGGCACCGCGCATGCGCCACCGGAAAGCTTCTCATAGGAGCAGCCCTAAAACCTATTGATATCACTGGCCAATGGGGCTTCAACAACCCCTTTTGGATCGACCCTGGGAGGAGTCCGGTCACCAAGGATTTTACTACTAATAATAACCGATAACAACGGGCCGACGATAACGGTGACTACAACGAGAAGAACAATTGAATTAATTGGAAATAAAAAGCACATCGTCTGGTCCGGTGCGATCCTGTACAAGTTGCACGACGATGAGTGTAATGGTTTGACGGACTCACAGAATCCGAGATTGGGTAACTGTTACTTAACGTAATAGACTATTATATCTAGTTTTTACTAACGTAAAAACGTTTTTATTAACGTGTTAGACTATTATATCTAGAGTTTTTACTGACAATTAAACTACTTCAATTAACACACAGAATCCGAGATTGGGTAACTGTTACTTAACGTAATAGACTATTATATCTAGTTTTTACTAACGTAAAAACGTTTTTATTAACGTATTAGACTATTATTTCTAGAGTTTTTACTAACAATTAAACTACTTCAATTAACACACAGAAACCGAGATTGGGTAACTGTTACTTAACGTAATAGACTATTATATCTAGTTTTTACTAACGTAAAAACGTTTTTATTAACGTATTAGACTATTCTATCTAGAGTTTTTCCTGACAATTAAACTACTTTAATTAACACACAGAAACGCATTTAAGCTTTTAATATCGTTTAACTGTTATCGACCTCTGACATTTTACAAGTGATGCTACTAGTTAATTAATGTTCATATTTTATTAAGATTTCATTTTGACGTTTGGATCCTATTGAAGTATTTTTCAAAAAAATATATAGTGGCGACTTATCGCACAAAAACAATGGAATCGGTTACTTTTGCCAAACACGTGCATTGGGTGTTATATGTAAAATAAAATTTAACAAAAGCATGCCTATAAAGGAATAATTGAGCCCACAGCAGTAATGGATGACTCTTGCTAATCACGTATAGTTTGCAAGACTTAAAACAAAATATATCTTCAATTAAACAAAAATATTTGGCAAGTTCCATACCCCATCATACCCGGGGTAAATTGACCAACCGCGCGATCGTGCATAAATAACTTTTTTTTTTAATTATTTGCAAAAGATTAAAGAATCTTGGACTGCAATTATTGTACCCGAACGAATGCCCCACACTTCGATGTGTATTTTCGAAAATTCTCATTATCTTATTCACAATTATGCATTACCGAATAAGTTGGTTAATTTGCCCCGGTCTCCCCTAAATTCGTCATTCCAAAGAAGAAAGCAAAGGTATCAAAACAATATTTTTTTGGTTTAATCATTATTAATACTTAACAATTGTATAAAACCAAATTTTGCAAGTTCTTTTCAGTTTATTATTTAGTACATTTACCTGAGCTCCCTTGCGGCAATTTTATAACTACCGATATTATAACTTGTGATTAATGTTCTGTAAACGCCGTTTTACTTCAGTGGCACCGGTAACACCGGCGAAAAACGGCGTTTTTACAACGTTTAATACCAGTAGTTACAAAACCAGTGTACGGCAAGACGTGTAAATGTACTAACTATGATGACTGAAAAAAAAAAGTCACTGAGCTCCGAAATGACATAAAAAATACAATGGTCAACACGTTGATCGCCATGGTGGTCACCGGTGCAAAGCGGTTGCTGTTCACCGGTAACTCGCGTGACGGTCAACGTGTTAACTATTTGAATTGTGTTAACTGTTTGAAATTGTAGTTATATTTGCATCTGACAGTTCTACATGTATAACATTGGAAAGTAAAAATTACACGTATATAGACACGCGTAAAAATGACCATCACAGTTGTAAAATTTAAAAGCAAGAACTCTATTGAAAACCGTAAAATATACCGTAACACTAGTGTTTCTTACAAGTATGAACTGTTATCGTTCCTATTGTGCGTTTAAGACACAGCGCGAGAAGCATTCGGATCGTGACATGCATTAGTTGCGCAGTCCCGCGGACTGTTAGATTCATTGTGACTTCGGTAGCCGTATCATTCGGTCCTCTTCGAAATTCGGTTTTTGATCTAATTTAAGATCGAGTTTTACTTTTTCAATTCACTGTAATAATTTGATTAAGTGACTACATGGATGACTTTGTAATAAATGACCTTCAGGAGTGGAGGTTAGAAAACCTACAACAGTCGTTCCAGGGTAAGCTTTACACAAAACAAATATTAACCGTTTTCAATGTATTATATCTGTAGTGATTTTCCGAGTTTCCGACCGGAAAGAATACCGTTCCCAATTATACTTTTTATATGCAGCAACGGCAACATATATGTACGTTTGTGAATGGTAGTTTTTACACGAGATGACTGTAATATACACATGTCGCTATTGCATTTTCTAGCTACCCCAACGGTAATAAATGCGTTGCTGCATGTTACTTTCTACGTGTATCAACTGTAAAGGGTTCACTAGCGAACGTTATCATATACACATGTTATGTGGTAACAATTGCTTCAGTTCACGAGTTTATGCGATCACGATTGTAAATATAACTGTCGTCTTGTTGCAACTGTAATCATTCTTTGTAATAACGTGTACTGCAATGAAATTGTACATTTGACATTTTTAGCAGAGCAATCATTATTTTGTAGAACTGCTGTCCTTATATTTACCAGCGATTGCTGTTACATCTATCCCAATTGTAGTAATTATAACAACTTTTTTCTCTCCGTATAGAGAAAAGAAAGCAGATAAGGCTGCTACGCCGTAGACAACCAAACGCAGTTTTACCGGAGTCCTCTCCGCAATGCGTTCCATTCGGGAACGCGTATAATTGGCTGTACTTTAATTAGTTATTACAGGAAATTTATGCACTGTAGGAAAAAATAGTATAGGACTTTTCGACTCCTTTTCCAACAAGGATAGCGCTGTATAAGCCATAATAAAAGAAGATTTTTCTAAATGCCTACGTTGCCGTCGTTCGTTTTTATATTGACAGCTGTATCGAATTATATTGGATATTGTACCAAGTGGCATACTCCACCTGTCGTTTTTGTACAGTAAACATCAAGAAATCAAAGTAAAACTCCAGAAATCCTCTGAATTCATGCTTTCTGGGGCCCTAATTGGCTGCAGAGGAACACCCTGCGCCATCTGTGATTTCCAGGTAAATTAAATTTTCACGCCAAGACCTCGTATTCCCATCGTTTTAGCATAGAAGCCCATACAACACTTTTTTTACCTTTATCCCGTTCAAATGCGAGTTTATCGTTTACCAGAGTGTTCTAAATTATCGTAAAATTGTCCTGACCCTTTCGATTCTCATATCAGAGCTTTCGATAATTGTATATTGATCGAAATATGAGAGCTCGACGCCATTTTGCTTCCGGTCTGGGCTGAGTTAAAGAATTTTTTACAAAAATCCAAATTTTGAATGTGTCAGGACAATTCTTAGATGATCAGAAGTGATGTGTCAAAGCATCGGACAGTTTGGTCTAATACCCTTAAAAAAAAGTGTTGTATTCGAATCGACTGACTTGAAGGGGGTTTCACTTCACCTTAATAAACTGTGCGTCTAGTAGAGAAGGTAGGCATTTGCAGCTCGTGTGAAGTTTGCTGCACAATACGGAGCGAGGTACGAGCACAGTCGAATTCGTGTCAGCCAAGAGACTTTTGCTTGTTTAGATACACAAAAAGTCAATATTCTTAAACGGTTGGCATGTTCTGCGGATGATCCAATAACGTGAAAGCTTTAAAATCTGCGGTTAAGCGTAGGTTAAAATACAGATTAATATTACACAAAATTTAATTACCTCTATGAATAATCATGTTCTCGAGCTTATGAATCGTTGCGAAAAATTAACCGACTATTAATTTTGCTTGTTTCTTAATAAAAACGTTAAATTATGGGTGGTAACTTATTTATATGAAAGGTATTTTTTTTCAAAGACGGTAGATAACAAACAAAAATACCGAATATTTGTTCAATTTGTATTTGTTACATAGGTTTTCAAACATACTCGTGAAGATCTGATTAACGGTTTTTACTGAAATTGTCAACTAGGTGCTGAACCCTCAATGTTTGGGAGTGTCTTATTTGAGGGGCTGTTCACTTGAAAATCAGTGACTACATTGTCTTTCTCTCAAAACCAATTGTCTTTAATTGCATATGATAAACAATAATACGATTCGGAAACAAGTGACATTCAACCTTAAAATTGTGACAGTGTTTGATGATATCCAAAGATTTTCAGTGATTTCTGCCTGCGATTTCCAGCTGATTTCCACATGATTCAAGTGTTAAGGTGAAGTGAAACACGTCGAGGAACGTGATCGAAGTCGATAAAGAAGATTTTTCTAAACGCCTACGTTGCCGACGTTCATTTTTATATTGACAGCTGTGTCGAATTATATTGAATATTTTACCAAATGACATACTCCACCTGTCGTTTTCGTACAATAAATATCAAGAAATCGAAGTAAAACTCCAGAAATCCTCTGGATTCATGCTTTCTGGGGCCCTAATTCACTGCAGAGGGACCCCCTGCGCCATCTGTGATTTCCAGGTGAATTAAATTTTCACTCCAAGACCTCGTATTCCCATCGTTTTAGCATAGAAGCGCATACAACACTTTTTTTGCCCTTATCCCGTTCAAATGCTAGTTTATCGATTACCAGGGTGTTTTAAATTGTCGTAAAATTGTCCCGACCTTTTAGTTTCTCATATCAGAGCCTTCGATAATTGTATATTGATCGAAATATGAGGGCTCGCCGACATTTGGGTTCTGGTCTGGGCTAAGTTAACAAAATTTTTCCAAAAATCCAAATTTTGAATGTGTCAGGACAATTCTTAGATAATCAGGAGTGACGTGTCAAGGTTTCGCACAGTTTGGTCTAATATCCTTAAAAAACTGTGTTGTATTCGAATCGACTGATTTGAAAGGGGTTTCACTTCACCTTAAAATTCATGATTTCCTGAGTAAATACCCCCTCGGTCTTATTCTTTTAAAGTGCATCTTATATACTTGCACATGATGTGTTCAGCTGCGAGTTTACAAATGATTGTAAACTTTTCTAACTTCTATAAGATTCAGATTTAAAAGATAAAGAACGACCGCAGAAATCACAGATAAAAATGATAATAAAGTAAGAAGCAAATGACATTGCCCATTTTGGAGAGAACGTCCTAATATTTCATTTCATACTCTTCCACATTTAATGAGTATTTTGTACTTTACATGATTTATTTCGGAAACATATTTTCGTTTAAAATGGATAGGACCTAAGGGAGCGGTTGAGGATCGTTTCTCGACTGATTATATACATCCCTTTAAGATTTAAAGTGATCCCTCCCTCAGGATGTACTCGAGCCACTCTATTGTAAGGGAAATGCTAGCAAGAGCTGTCTAACGGATCATAGCCATTGCCATTTTTACATCGTGTATTTTCATACATTCCAATGGATTGAAACCCTCAATTAAAGCAGGAACTAAAATTGCAGTGAAAGTCATCAAATTACAAACATTTGTCAAAGTAATTTTCTGCACGCAATAACGTGTGTGTGTGTGCAATTACGCAACCAGGGTGGAACAAGTTAAATGGGGCAGCTTCGTTCCGACAAAAGAGTACAAGAGTTACATGATATGATGTCCCGGATTTCTCAACAATTAACGCGTGTAATTAACCAAATGATTGCAAGTTACTTGCTCGAACAAAGCTTAGAGGAAGAGCATTACGCTTCGTTCACTTTATTAGGTAGTAAAGGCAAGAAGTTATCAAGTGGAAATTATGGAAAGAATACGATAATGTTTATGATCGGTATGTACGTACATTTGGCAATAAAGTATCATTAAAATAAAATGATACTAGTTAACAAACAACGAGAACCGCAAGTTGGCAAAATTAGATAATGCATAGAATTATGCTTCTTTGTAAATGACCATTCATGTGAAGACACTCCTTTAAAATTGTTTCGGCAATTATCATATTATTTGAATAAATACCATTTTATAATCGGACGATACAGATGATTCGTGTTATGATTAATAAATTATGTTGCGGATTCCACTCGATCATAAAATACAGTTTTCACCAAAGACTATTTTGTTCCTTTTTACCAGAAACAAATCCTTTTATGTATAACGTTGCATTTTGTGAATATATTTCATGAAGTTGTTAGGCTTTAAAAAATAAAAGTTCAACCCAAAATGCAAGAAACTAGAGGAACTAAATACATGAAAAGTAGTCAACACGTAAGAATAGTTTCACTTAATTGCAAATCGCCAAGGTGAAGTCAAATCCGTCAAGAAATTAAATCGACGTCGGTGAAAAAGATTTCTCTAAATACCTACATTACCGATGTTTGTTTTTATATTGACAGCTGTATAGAATTTCATTGGGTATTGTACTAAATGGCATACTCCACCTGTCGGTTTCATACAATAATTATAAAGAAATCGAAGTAAAACTCCAGAAATCTTCTGGATTCATGGTTTCTGAAGCCCTAGTTGACTGCAGAATGACACCCTACGCCATCTGTAATTTCCGTGTCAACTAAATTTTCACTTCGAGACCTCATATTAACATCATTTTAGCGTAGCAGCGCATAAGACACTATTTTTACTTTTATCCCCTTCAAATACGAGTTTTTCGATTAGTAAAGTGTTGTAAATTGTGATATAATTGTCCTGACACTTTCCATTCTCACATCAGACCCTTCAATAATTATATATTGATCCAAATTTAAGAGCTCAATGGTATTATGGTTTCGGTCTAGGCTAAGTCGGAAACATGTTTTATGAAATTCCAACTTTTGAAAACGTTAGGATATTTCTTATGTACTTATGAGTAATTTTTTATTGTCATATAATTGTCTTGACACTTTCCTTTCTCACATCAGAACCATCAATAATTATATATTGCTCCAAATTTAAGAGCTCAATGGTATTATGGTTCCGGTCTAGGCTAAGTCGGAAACATTTTTTATGAAATTCCAACTTTTGAAAACGTTAGGATATTTCTTATGTACTTATGAGTAATTTTTTATTGTCATATAATTGTCCTGACACTTTCCTTTCTCACATCAGAACCTTCAATAATTATATATTGATCCAAATTTAAGAGCTCAATGGTATTATGGATCCGGTCTAGGCTAAGTCGGAAATATTTTTTATGAAATTCCAACTTTTGACAACGTTAGGATATTTCTTATGTGCTTATGAGTAACGTGAACAAATTTTAGCAAGATGTGTCGAATGCCCTTAAAAAAATGTAGTCGAAGTTCATTCATGACATAGGATCTCAAAATTTCGTATACCATTATATTCGGAAACTTCGTATACATAGACACAATTGAGACGTTTATTTTGAAAGTGGCCTAAGTCCATTTTTCAATTATTTTCGGTTGCCCGTAGTTACATGTACAACTTGAAGTTATCTATCAATAAAGCATTTGAGGTTAATTATATTCCAAGAAAAAATACGATAATTTTGGACACAAGTTTTCAGAGTTAATTCAATAATTAAAACCATCATTTTGAAAGTGGCCTAAGTCCAATTTATATGTACGTTCTAAATTTGGGTATTCACAATTTTCATAATAGCTTCATGCATCTTAAAACATGTTAAAAATTTAAGAAGTGAAAGACACATTATAGCTTACAGTGACATGTGTGCAAGACAAAATAGACGCATTAAAGTAGCTTTAATGTGGCTAAAAATTGTCCAAACTGTTGAACATAATGTGAAAATCATAGATCATACATTTTTAATATCAGGACATTCGTTTTTACCAAATGATAGAGATTTTGGCGTGGGAGAAATGTAATTAAAAAAACAAAAAAACTTACTGTTTGTCCCCCAAGATTATTATATTATTATCATAAATTGCCGGAGAGGCAATAACTTTATTCTAAATGAAATGAAACAAGAGGATTTTGTATCAACAAAATTATTAGAAGACGCAATTTTTAAAAGGGTAAAGAATTCTAACGGAGAACTGGTTAAAAATATGTTGGATTCGTTTTGACAGAAATGAACCATATCAAATTTTCTGTAAGAGATCAATGAATGAGAATGAAAATTTTAAAGTCCTGGATTTATTACCACGTCGGGGTAGACCAAGAAAATTCGAAAATACTGTATTGACCCCACTTTATAAAAATATAAGACAAATTATAACAACGAAATTCTAGGACATAATGGACCTACTATGATATATACCACCGGAACATCATGACTTCTTCAAATCCCTTTCACATACACAAAATGTAGATGAGCAGTAAATTGTTTTGTAACTTATGTAGTTAAAAAATGTTCTGAATTGCATAAATATTGTTTTTGAAGTGTTGTAAAGATATATAAATTAAATTAAGCATTGTTTCTTTCAATTTGAAGCATTTTAAATTATATCGAATGGACTTGGGCTCTTTCAAAGTTTATAACGAATCTGGTTGTTAATTTTGAAAGTGGCTTAACTCCATTCTTGGGAAGAAAACGCATATTATTCACTTAATAATTGCCATTATTTTAATAGAAACCGTAAATTTAACTCTTTTAAATACACTTAAGCGGTATGACTCATTGGTATCCTGTACGTATAGTTTTAATTGCATTGAAACACAAACCCTTAAATATCTCAATTTAACTATAAATGGACTTAGGCCACTTTCAAAATAAACGGCTCAATTATACGTATTTTTAGAAAAGCGCGGCGTGATACATTTATTAACATTAGTATTTATTTCTTTTTTGTTCATAATGTTGAATACTTTTGTGTGAATTTGCATATAGAAACGATGTGCAACGAAATGTACTAGGCATTTGTCTTGTTTTCATTTCCAGTGCTGCTGTTTGTGTTTTTAGTATACATTCGTGCTCGACAGTGTTCGAAATTTCGAAAACCGTTTTGATAGCCTAGGTGAATGAAGTATATAGCTAAGATATTGAGATGGTGTGTTAACACTAAATCTACCGACCACTTATAACTCCATTACCAGTGCCATTTAAAAATAGTCATTTGACCTGCCGGTGGTAGCTTAAGGATAAAAGAAAAGACTCGTCTATGATGAATTAGCGAAGAGAGTTTGCGTCCATCGGTAGGACATTAGGAAGTAACTCGCATTGTTACAAACACACAGTCAGGAGCGCAGCCACCCTCTCCGCGGTTGCCAGGAAATATCGATCTGGCATGGAAGATGGATGCTGTTGTGCCTCACTGACTGGTCTAGTACCTTATCTCGACTTCGCCTCGGCTTTACCCCAAATGTCCCTATTTTCACTATTCTTATCGGACTCGCAAATACGTACCACTGCTTCGATCCCTGCTTTTCACAAGAATTGCTATTTTTTCTACCAAAGGTTAATCAACATCGTTGATAATACATTTAGAAAAATAAAGACACCTCGTGTAACCTAACATTTCTAATACATACTTAAGGTGAAGTGAAACACGTCGAGGAACTTGATCAACGTCGATAAAGAAGATTTTTCTAAATGCCTACGTTGCCGATGTTCGTTTTTGTATTGACAGCTTTCGCGAATTATATTGAATACTGTATCAAATGGCATACTCCATGTGTCGTTTTTGTACAATAAATATCAAGAAATCGAAGTGAAACTCCAGAAATCCTCTGGATTCATGCTTTCTGAGGCCCTAATTGACTGCAGAGGGACCCCCTGCGCCACCTGTGATTTCCAGGTGAATTAAATTTTTACTCCGAGACCTCGTATTACCATCGTTTTAGCATAGAAGCGCATACAACACTTTTTTTGCATTTATCTCGTTCAAATGCGAGTTTCTCGATTACTAGAGTGTTCTAAATTGTCGTAAAATTGTCCTGACCCTTTCGTTTCTCATATCAGAGCCTTCGATAATTGTATATTGATCGAAATATGAGAGCTCGACGTCATTTTGGTTCTGGTCTGGGCTAAGTTAAACAATTTTTTTCCAAAAATCCAAATTTTGAATGTGTCAGGATAATTCTTAGATGATCAGGAGTGAGGTGTCAAAGTTTCGGACAGTTTTGTCTAATACCGTTAAAAAAAAGTGTTGTTTTCGAATCGGCTGATTTGAAGGGCGTTTCACTTCACCTTAAGGTGAAGTGAAACACGTCGAGGAACTTGATCAACGTCGATAAAGAAGATTTTTCTAAATGCCTACGTTGCCGACGTTCGTTTTTATATTGACAGCTGAGTCGAATTATATTGTGTATTGTACCAAATAGCATATTCCACCTGTCGTTTTCGTATAATAATTATAAAAAAATCGAAGTAAAACTCCAGAAATCCTCTGGATTCATGCTTTCTGGGGCCCTAATTAACTGCAGAGGGACCCCCTGCGCCACCTGTGATTTCCAGGTCAATTAAATTTTTACTCCGAGACCTCGTATTACCATCGTTTTGGCATAGAAGCGTATACAACACTTTTTTTGCCTTTATCCCGTTCAAATGCGAGTTTCTCGATTACTAGAGTGTTCTAAATTGTCGTAAAATTGTCCTAACCCTTTCGTTTCTCATTTCAGAGCCTTCGATAATTGTATATTGATCGAAATATGAGAGCTCGACGCCATTTTAGTTCTGGTCTGCGCTAAGTTAAACAATTTTTTCCAAAAATCCAAATTTTGAATGTGTCAGGACAATTCTTAGATGATCATGAGTGATGTGTCAGAGTTTCGGACAGTTTGATCTAATACCCTTAAAGAAAAGTGTTGTCTTCAAATCGACTGATTTGTAGGGTGTTTCACTTCACCTTAATGCTTATATCTAAATTCCATCTTGATAAAACTGTTAATTTCGTCCATACTCTGATTTTTTATTTACTTCTTCCTTTGCTAGTGACCATACCCACATAACACCATTGTACCAATGAATATTCTTTAAATATGTTAACGTTGTAATTTCAGTTACCTTAAAATTATATTAATTTTTCATTGATTTAATAAAAAAGATCACACAATTTTATCCAAAATTATATAATTTTTTATTTTTTATTATTGTTTGGTACTTGACAATAGTTAGATATTGAATGACAGATCAGACATTCAATGAAATTATGTAATGATAAACTATCTGATTTTACTTAAACACAATTAGGATTTCATTCGACTAGCAAACAAAGACTGATAATGTATACGCGCGTATGAATTAAAATCACATTTTTTCATACGAGTAGTAAACAAAATATGACATATATTAATTTTATGACATTTGACGATGAATTGACAATGACGATGACGATGATGTAATAAAATAAATGACAGCACCAATGTAGTTTTGTTTTGTTACAAATATATGCTGCATATACACAGTAATATCAGGACAGTTACATAATATAAGATGAGAGTAATAAAGTTATGCTACATTTATATAGATGTGATAGTAACAAATGTTATGTAACCTGTTAGCTCCATGTTATATAATCGTTAAGTTACTGCATTGTAACAAATATCATGTAACCAGTTAGCTCTATGTTACGTAACTGTTAGGTTATTACATTGTAACAAACGTTATGTTATTTGTTAGCTTAAAGTTACGTAACTGTTAGGTTATTACATTGTAACAAACGTTATGTTATTTGTTAGTTTTAAATTACGTAACTGTTATGTTTGGTGTTCAGTGTGTGGGTACATCATGATTTTTAACCACTATGTAAATTGTGATGCATTACCAGGCACCGTATGAAGTATAATGTACTTACAGTGAACGTGCAAATTATAACATAAGTATAGAAAACTTACATCTATTCCATGCATGATAAAAATATGCCGTGAATATATATGTCAATCTTTTTGACACCTATATTTTCAGTACATATATCATAGAAGTCTAAATAAGCTATATAGAAATTAAAACAATTGGAAAACATTAAATTGATAGTTTATAATCAAATGAGTTGTTTATATTCAGCTTCCATAGACTTATAAAATTGTAGTTACACTGTAAAGAACTGCGCACATTTAAAAGAAATATCTTTAAATAATATTCATAAAATTCATGCACTTTTAGTATATAAGGTTGTACTAAAATTACAAATTTAGCATCTTAAAAGTGAATCGGCATACATTTATTATACACTTTTAAATAAAAAGATGATTTTATAACATCCCGTTATAATTTTTTAAATGACTTCTATTTTTATTATCCCTTAAAAGTTTTTTTTAAGGATAATATATACAACGAGATGCAATAAGTATCTTTAGCACTGATCGCGAACTAGTATAGCGGTCTTTATAAGTTCGAAAAATATTTATTCCTTAATGGGCTTTAGTAACATCCTACCTCGGATTCAGATTCCGACAATTGCAAAAAACTTTTCCTATGTCGAAAACTGCAGGATTCGTCTGCATAGCTGTACTGAACAATTTCTAAAATAGACGCGCTTCAACAAGTGTTACGAATTTCATATATTTTACAAATACATATGCATATCGAATGAATATCTATGACGTACATGTATGTAGACATCGACGATATATATTGTGACGTGGTACTTCTAATGGGAAATACCGTCACAAAAATTTGACTACCAAAAGGCGTACAATGTGGCTTGGGCTGATAGAGGACGTGATGGAGTGGGGGCGTGAAGGCCACGAGCCGAATTTTTTATTATTAATAAATTTATCTCGTACTGTTCTCTTTATATTGCATTTATAGGGTTTTATATCTCGCTCGATTGGAGTTCCTTTAGCCGTTTAAATAAGTGCGTTTAAGACCTATTACTAAGTCTTAAATTAACCGTTTCCCGTATTAGTTTCTTTATTTCAAAAGGGCTGAAATAACATATAAGGGCTTCCGATTAATATGTAATCTTGTATTTAATTTTTCTGGTCATTCTTCTTTCAAATTAGGCGTATCTGCGTTCGTATTATTTGCCACGCTAGGACGAAGCTCGAGTGGACACACGGACACAGGCTGACATGGTGTGCGTGGCGCCCGCTGCTGCGGGGGAAAGATGGCGACACTCAGGGGCGGCGACCGCATAGTCGAGCGGATGCCGCCCAGGGCACCACCCCGCCACCTAAAGCACGACGAAGGGCCGCCTGCCTGCCGGGCCCCATCAGTCCCGCAGGGGCACCTGCGCGATCTCGATATTTCCTGGCCGTGACTAATAACATCAAAGTTTCTAAAATAATGTTTATATATCCTTTATCGCTCATGGCTGTGTTATGTCGCAACAGCCGCGGCTATTGGAGTGACTTTCGGACATGCTATTTCAACAAGTGGAATGGTTTCCTTCAAATTCAGGTAAGTCTAAGGAATGGTTTCCTTCAAATTCGGGTAAGTATCTGTCTTCATAAGGACAGAACTGTATTGAAGTGCATCTTCGCTATAAAAATAGCCGACATAACAAAGCCATGAGCGATAAAGGATATTTAAACATTATTTACTACTTTTACTACTTCTGTGAATATATTACTACTTTTGTGAATTGGTTACCAGTCTGATATTCTCGAACCGTTTAGTTTGTCTGCTACTTCTTACAGCTTTTTGTTCTAGAGCGTGTTCACAAGCGACAGTCTCTATTCATGACGAGGTCGATGGCAACAATGACACCAATGAGGCTTTCCATGGTGATGAAGATCGAACGAAGATGAAGATAAATATGATGTAGTGCTGTAAATTTGTAACCAGTAAAATCATTCATACAGCTCTTTTGTTGTCTTACTTGTCCTGATAAGTTGTGCAAACTATTCCCTATTAATTTTACATACCAAAATAAGTCAAAAACTGCATATACGCTTTTCTTTAACACTAATAATGGAACCGGAAAGAAATATGCAACTTACAAAATCACTCCATGACGGTTCAATTTAACACTAGAACTACCGACGGATTGTTTTTGTATAGGATGGGCCATTTGAAACCAGTCATTTTGACTGGTCTTGGTAGTTCTTGTGTTAATGCCAGTTTTGATCCTCTGTGGCCCCACTGTGCGGCGGCTGATTCTCGGAATCGCCTCGCCGACGAGCGTTATCCACCAAAATCTGAGCTCTTAATTGGGCCACCTCTACACCTAACTAAACCAATAGGACGACATGGAACATTCTAGAAGTTTTGGAAAAATCTACAAAAGCCGGAGAAACGAGGGCTCCTGCCTTCTTCGCTCATTAGTCTTGGGATGTCCAGATCGCCACCACCGATGTCTCTGCGCCAGCCCCATGAGGTCAGCCATCGGAGCAGCATCGACAGGACCAGGCCACGAGGTAAGCGAGGTCCCAGGTATTGTGTACCTCGCGCCAACGTTCTTCATTTTCGCGTTTTTTTTCTGAATTTCTCTAGTCGCACAGGGCGACTCTAATTGTTGCCCGTGCGGGATCGCGCGGGGCAACCTCTCCATTTCCGACCGTGGTCTTGCGGGGCGACTCGGTCCGAAAACCGCTTAACGGCGTTCACCACCAAAGTGGGGACGATGACTTCCACCGCTAGATGGCATTAGCATCGAATTCGGTGGGAGGTAACCAAAACGTACTTTCTCGCTCGGATGAGGGAGACGCGACGCATAATGGGCAGTGTTTAGCAACGGGCGAAAAATGTGTGCGTATTTTGCACGTATACAACTCACACAACGGCTAGACGCCTCTGGACTAGGCGCCGAAACGTGTGTGACACTCGGCCGCACGCACACGCAAGTTGGACGCTCCGCCTAGAGTCGGCAACGGTTGCTAAGGAATGCCCAAATTCCTCGCGAGAAACTTGAAAATCCTGAAAAAGGTGCTCCACGGGGACAACGATTTTGAGCGTATTTCTCAACCGATCGAGCTCAACGAGTGCTCGTTTTAAAGATAAAATGTTGACGTGTGTTTATATGGGAGCGATTTTCGATCAAGCACCTCCTTCCTAGGTAAAAGGGCATTGAAATTATGTCGTTGCACTTTTTTATATGAAAATGACCACTTATCGAAAATCGCTCCCATATAAACACAGGTCAACGTTTCATCTTCCATATGAGCACTCGTTAAACTCGATCGGTTTAGAAATACGTTCGTAATCGTTGTCCCCGTAAGGCCCTGCAAAATCGCTGGAGTGGTGAGCGCCCTTAAGTCGCGCGGGGTGGCTTGGCGAAAAATGTAGAATCCTTTTAGTCTCTTTTCTTTGGTGATTACCGATGGAACAGGCGTGGGAAGGAGTTGCGACACGGAAGTGCCTCCCTGACTAGGTTAGAAATTCGCGCGGAATACGGGAACGACCACATGGTGGCCGGTTAATTATTCGGGAATGTGAAATTGTAAAAGGAGAAATTGACTTTCGCGGGAAATAGTCCCATCGCGATAAATCGTTGGTTACGTTCGATTTATCGTAGTGAAAGAAAAAGTTAAAGTCGAGTCGAGGAATTTAATACCGATCGGTATTTTTGAGTCTCGAGTCGCGTAAAACGTATTGAAGATCCCGAATCGCGGAGTGTCTAGTGAATTCGTATAATTTTCAGGGTAACATTTGAACCAATTTTCTTTGTTTCGGAAAGACGCGAGTGGCTCGAGGCACCGGGCGAGGAAGCCGTGAGGCGGCCGATGGGCCCTCCGCGTTACCCGATGCGCGACAGCGTATCGCGACGCTATTAAAGTTAGAGTACGGGACTACACGCTCGACGCCATTTTGGTTTTTGTCTAGGGTAAGTTAAACAAATTGTACTGGAAATACAAATTTCTAAAGTGTCAGGATAATACTTAGGTGGCCGCGAGTCACATGTTAAAATTGCAGGTAGAATGGTTCAATACTCTTACAAACGAGCCTTATTCGAATCAACTGATTTGAGGCGGGTTTCATTTCATTTTAACTATCGTGAATAGTTCTGTTGATTATTAAATCTGTTACCACAAATACTTTCTTGTAATTATGGGTGTTCATTAAATTTATGTTTGTCCGGGCGGTACTCTTACATGCTTGGCGGCAATTAGAGATGGAATATTGTCTTATACAGAGTGTAACATAACTGGTAGTCACGGCTTATACAGCGCTATCCGTGTTGAAAAAGGAGTCGAAAAGTCCTATACTATTTTTTTTCTACAGTGCATAAATTTCCTGTAATAACTAATTGAAGTACAGCCAATCATACGCGTCCAATCATACGAATGGAACGCATAGCGGAGAGGACTCCGGTAAGACTGCGTTTGGTTGTCTGCGGCGTAGCAGCCTTATCTGCCTTCTTTCCTCTACACGGAGAGAAAAAAGTTGTTATAATTACTACAATTGGGATAGATGTAACAGCAATCGCTGGTAAATATAAGGACAGCAGTTCTACAAAGTAATGATTGCTCTGATAAAAATGTCAAATGTACAATTTCATTGTAGTACACATTATTACAAAGAATGATTACAGTTGCAACAATACGACAGTTATATTTACAATCGTGACCGCATAAACTCGTGAACTGAAGCAATTGTTACCACATAACGTGTGTATATGATAACGTTCGCTAGTGAACCCTTTACAGTTGATACACGTAGAAAGTAACATGCAGCAACGCATTTATTACCGTTGGGGTAGCTAGAAAATACAATAGCGACATGTGTATATTACAGTCAGCTCGTGTAAAAACTACCATTCACAAACGTACATATATGTTGCCGTTGCTGCATATAAAAAGTATCATTGGAAACGGTATTCTTTCCGGTCGGAAACTCAGGAAATCGCTACAGATATAATACATTGAAAACGGTTAATATTTGTTTTGTGTAAAGCTTACCCTGGAACGACTGTTGTAGGTTTTCTAACCTCCACTCCTGAAGTTCATTTTTTACAAAGTCATCCATGTAGTCACTTAATCAAATGATTACAGTGAATTGAAAAAGTAAAACTCAATCTTAAATTAGATCGAAAACCGAATTTCGAAGAGGACCGAATGATACGGTTACCGAAGTCACAATGAATCTAACGGTCCGCGGGACTGCGCAACTAATGCATGTCACGATCCGAATGCTTCTCGCGCTGTGTCTTAAACGCACAAGAGGAACGATAACAGTTCACACTTGTAAGAAACACTAGTGCTACGGTATATTTTACGGTTTTCAATAGAGTTCTTACTTTTAAATTTTACAACTGTGATGGTCATTTTTACGCGTGCCTTTATACGTGTAATTTTTACTTTCCAATGTTATACATGTAACACTGTCAGATGCAAATATAACTACAATTTATTTACAAGAATTCTGCAGTTGCTGCTACAGCCGCAATGGTTAAAAGGACATGAAATTGTAATTATATCTACAATAATTGTTGTTAAGGTTACAACGATACTTTGACCCGCGAGTATATGTAATGATTACAATATTATTTTTCTGCGGGTACGTGGTCCGCGTCGAGTAACTGTGCTTTGGAGCAAGCAAGACCCGTATTCATTTCATAAGTTATGCAAATTTTTGGAGTTCGATTCACGAGATAATTTTGAAAGTCCGATTTGCGTGATAATTTTTAGAGTGCCTCAGGTGTCATGCGCGAGATTTCTCGGGTTTAGTTGCGTAATTTCATAGTGCCCATTTCAAATTTCACGATTTTTCTGTGTCTCGGGATAAGTCGCCCAATTTATCTCTATTCTAGCTCGAACTATATAGGGTACCTTTCTCTTTATCCAAGAATTAATGTAAACGCTCATTAAACTCTGTCATTTTATCTAACAATTTTTTTATTAGAGTCTTCTCTTCTCTTCTAAACCAGAAGGTTTCCCAGTCTCTCTTACTTAATAAATATTGGAACTTCAATTCCGATTCGAGTGTAGAGATTCAATTCAATATTCTGTTCTTTTGAGTCGCGAGTCTCCAGCGAGACTTTCATTTTAGAGTTCCTTTTTCTAATTTTACCGATGTCAAACCAGTAGTATTTGAAATATTAAGATTATTCGTAGTCTCGGAGCTTACGTCGGCTTATTCCTTTTATTATATTTCTTGTTTTAAAATTTGCGAATCACTTTTAATCGAATAGCGAAGGCCTCGAATGTTTCCCGTTTATCTGACCTAATTTTATATTTCTTCTCACTGTGAGTTTTCGCATGGTGTTTGAACAATGTTTTTAGTACCTCCTAGAACATCCGATATTAATCACCTCTGAATACCTCTCGCGTATTAATGGCCGATTCAATTTTATATTTCGAAATCAAAGTTACTAGTCAGCGATTGTTCTGAAATTTTTCGAGTCTCTTTTGCACCGTTGTAAACGCGCCATTCACCCGAAGCGATCGGGAAAAACTTTAACCGAAATTCAACCAGAAAATTCGGCGCAATTAGTCATTAGAATCTTTATTGTGAACCATTAACGTGATCGTAATCCCAGCTCGATACCAAATTTCGAATTGTCTTTCTTTTTATTCTTGTAATCAGGAGATACGGTAGCGTCTCGCGCCTAGTACATAATAAGTGAAAGTATTGGGCGAAGCTACGGTGTATCCTTTTCTCGAACAAGATTGGGTTTTCAATGGAAAATTGTTCCCACCTTCGAATAAATTAATTTTGTCAGTAAATGCGGACATATATGATTTATTTCGATTTTTCTCTTTCCCAAAACAATCGAAATTACGTGGATTGATACCCTGAATGCAGTGATATGCACATGTATATGCATTTTTCCGTCGAAAATCTCATTTAAATCGTCGTCGTCTTCGTATTCGCGCCAAGCGATATTGTCAGTTTACATCACTCCGCCACTAGGTGGCTACTGAGATGACGTCACGCTATAGGTAGGGAGTGAACCTGATCATCAGGCCAGGGGATACCTCTTTCATCAGTAGCAGCCAGAACTTCTTCGGTGTCGTCACGCTAGTGATTAATCGAAGAATAATTAATTTTAAATAGCAAAATACTTTGAGTGCTCAATATATTGGTGGTTGTTCGAGTGGTTTCTGAGTAAGTATACAATAATTATTTATAATATTCTTTTACGCTTTCTATCGAGGTGCGTCAAGCTAGCACGTCACCATCGCAATTCATGATATCTGAATACAGAGGAGTTATGTGCAAATTATGTGCTGATTTTGTGCTGAATTAATTAATTTTGTACCCCCATCGTTTTCCGAAATTTGAAATTTCAATGAGGCCGTGCTTGTTTGACGTCAAGCTAGCACATTCTCTTCTCAAACAATGCAGAAAGATAAAAAGAAAGTACACCAAATTAAAGGTTGGTAAAGGTAAGGAATAATTTTCTGTTAAACTAGTTTTTTTTAACCGACCATTTTTCTCCAAAAAATCGATTTTTGTTCCGAGCGTGCTAGCTTGGCGTCAACCTAGAGATGTGTGTAGCTGGCACACCCCACCTTTGCAAAATTAAAATTTCTCTGTTTAAACATTTTGTGTTCTTTATGTGCTAATTATATGCTGCATTCGCAATATTAAATAATAATTGAACATCAAAAACGGTTTCAGATTAAACAATCATGTCTTTAGGTTACTGCTTGTATGATCAGGTTAACAAACATCGATAACATTTATGGCATTTTTTTTTAGGTATTACTCGTCAGAACTGCCGTTTCCTTTATTTCATATACAATTAAACATCCCAAACACCGGCAGTGTAAAAAAGACCTGCGCCTAGTACGTCTATTTGTAAAAATATTACTTTTCGAAAATTGTAAATCTAAAATAAAAGGCTTTGCAAAAATGTAATTCCACAGGAATAAAGTTCTTCCGAAACATGTACCTTAGATAGAACAATATTGTCATTAAAAAGTTCTGAAATCACGGAAGAAGCCTAGTATCTTCTACTGGAACTAAGTAAAACTAGAATACTAGATTGTAAGCACAATCCATCCATTTTTCTTTTCACTGAGCAGAAATTGAAAGAGGTATTCAATGGAATGGGTTATTAACAGTGTGTCGCCATGCATGTTACAATAAACCAAATCGCACATCAAACGTCAAACGCCACCTGAACGTGCCGACTTGGCAGCAACATACTTGGCGCGTCTGTTTCCAGCATTCGCGCTAGCTTCCGGTGATCTGAAAATGGGTTTTTCCTTAGGTTAGGGTACGGCGGATGCCTACGTAATATCTGTCCTCTTAGAAGAAACATCATCCGATGGAGGATACTTTTGCAGGTTGCGAACTGGAGTTGCCAACTTACTCGATTAACCATGTATGCTCGTGATGCTGAATGTTATTTGGATGGGATTTTCACCTCTTTCCTGCATTTTGTAGGGGGCATGGTTGATCGGATATTACAGGGTTTGGCGTGTTGATCAGGGTTAGTGTTCTACATATAAGCCTCCGAATGGCAGGAGGGCCATGATTCTATTCTTCGAGGGAGGCGGTGACGCGATCGGGATAGGATTTGATATGAACGGGTTGAGAGAGATCGTCCTGGTGATTGTTGGAGGTTCCCTTGATGGTTCTGGAGCTATGCGGTGATAAGACCTTCCGCGTCGGCCTCGTCGGCAGATGAGGTAAGCGCCTACGGCAAGGGCGATGAAGAATGTGGATGTTGAAATTCCTACTGGAAGGTAGGTTGTGAGCTGATGATGAATTTTATTTTGCTGCTGAACTTGGATGCTATGAGCCTCTTCCTCCAGTTGGGCTAAGGCCATCCCGTTCTTGCCGTTTTCCCAGTTTTGGATGGTGTTTCCGAGGGAGAGTTCTTTGGCGAGGCTGTTGATCGCCAGCAAGTGTGGTTCTGCAATAGGTCCGGAGACTGAAGTGAGGTTCAGCAATAAGCCCGGAGATTGAAGTAAGAGCACTTGTACACCACTGATCTACAGGGTGTAACATAACTCGTAGTCACGGTTTATACAGTGCCATACTTGAAAAAGGAGTCGAAAAGTCCTGTACAATTTTTGAAGTGAAACTTCTTTACAGCCGGTAGGGTAAGTCCAGACGATGACTCATCAGAGCGTAATGAAAAGTGCAGCACTTAGGAGTGGGGCGCTCGATGGCTACAGTGAGAGCATTCAACGCGGCAGTGCCGAGGGGGGGATATTGAGCACCCCACTCCTCACGCTCGGGCAAACGTCAGTGAAGCGACGCCACAGTGTTGCATTTTCCGTTACGGTAGAAACGACAAAGAGTTTTCTTGTGAGAGTTCAAGTGGATTATTGAAGTGACATGTAATTGTACACATTTTTGTTAGTAATCGGGGTGTAATTTAGCATCTATACTGGTTGAACTGCTTTATCAATATATTCTCAAATCTTTATTTGGATTTCTCTAAAATGTAACGTGGTCTTATTATTATGGCTAAGAAACAAAAAATTAAATATGCACTGAGAAAAAAATATCATTGAACCAACTTCCTTTGGAAATCCTATTGAATAGTACCAAAGAAATAAAAGAATAAAAAAACAAGCCCGTGGCCGCCACGCACGTTAGAAGTGTAACTTCAAAGAAAAAGGGATTATGTAGCTTGTGTATCCTACCAATCTCCTATCCCTCTATCTACGAAGTTTCACTTCTAATGCGCTTGGTGGCAACGCTTTTGTATTTTCGTACAACGCATAAATTTCCTGGAATAAACAATTGAAGTACAGCCAATCAATCGCGTTCCCCAACTGACCGCATAGCGAAGAGGACGTCAGTAAGAATGCTACGCCGCAGAAAGCCAAACGCAGCCCTCCGACGTCCTCACCGCTATGCGTTCCGTTGGGAAACGCGATTGATTGGCTGTGCTTCAATTAGTTATTTCGGGAAATTTATGCACTGTAGGAGAAAATAATGCAGGAATTTTCGACTCCTTTTTCAACAAGGATAGCGCTGTATAAACCGTGATTACGAGTTCTGTTACACCCTATATACTAACTGGATAGCTGATACTTATTTGTTCTATACGGAGAGAACTTTCGATGAATTCAAGGCACACCAGCGCCAACTACATATGAGCAGCGATACTAAATAAGTAACGGGTGCGTCAATGTGTCAATTGTGGCAATAACAAATGTTGCACTGTCAGTTCGCAAAGGTAAACGTTTAAGGTATACAGGACAGAAGAGACAATTTACGTGTAAAACGGTGCGTAGAGCATATTGTAAGAAAGCTTCACCTAAAACAAAATGGTTATCTATTGTAATGGGACGATTCGGGAGCGCTTGCGCAGCACAGAAATCGACGCGTGCGTGATAAAGGAATAATTAGGCGGCACGACGAGGCTTAGGAGTAGGAAGACACCACAAGACTCCCGGGTCCCCGAGTCAAAATCTAAAAGACAGAATAAATTCAATTCTCTTTGGGGATAGGCACCCAAGTAGATATCGGTAGAATAAATTCGAGTCCATAAATGGACAAGTTAGAAGCGCGAGGAAATAGAAATAAAGCCGGAGTAAGCCGGAATCCGAAAATCATTTATGAAATAAAACTTACAGATAGGCATAAAATCCTACTTAAATCCCAACTACTTGCGATCTTTGCCATCGTGGTAGCCATCGGATCCCTAATTCTAATCCTTTTTAAACCCAATCCTAGGACTGTGCTACTGCAGCATCTCCCAAACACGAACATTAGAACGTGTAAAATAAAGAAAAGGAAAACAGGAAAAAAAGAGCCGTATCTTAGATTGATGGAAGTCAATCGAAGCAGGTTCAACCATAAAGAATACTAAGGAAGTGTAGATCCGTACCTTCGGCCTTGTCAGTGCGACAACCCTGAAACAGGAGCCAACACGATCTACAATTGCGAAAGACAGCTCGGACTCTATCACTGTGATTGCCTCGGATCTACCGAGCTTCCACAGTTGGAAAGACTAAGAATCATGGCACGAAGAAGTGCACGAGAACCTTATCACAAAACATCCTACCAAACCTGAAAAATCCTATGCCAGTGGATATCCGAAGCTGGATAACCTAAATTAAGTTAAAACTAACAACTGTAAAGCAGTGCTTCAGGAATCAAATAAGATAATTCAAGCAATTTAGAAAATCGTATCATAAAATATAAAATTACGAGAGTCATTGGATTCCGAAATACTACGGAAAGTCAATCCATCATCACCCACACCTTGAATCCTTTTTTTATCCGGATTAGATGATGAACAACTGGCGTACTCTGATGAGATATATCGTCAATTTGAGAGTTCACTTCCTATCCTAAATTACATCCGTTTCAGAACAGCGAAAACGATTAAACAATTAACAATTGAAGTTAATTTGGAATCTCGGCGCGTTCAAGATATCGAAACACGATTTCCACTCGGAATTTCGTCCTCAATCAGCTATGCGACCAAAATCAGACGCGTAAGAAACCGAAACATTGTCTGCGTCGCACGAGACATCCCGATCCTTCTCTAATTTGCACGCCAGTCGCTCTCTTACCCGGGTCTTTGTACCTCGGAAACCGGCGATTTAATATTCCTGGAAAATTCTGACGCGGCTCGGACTCACGACGGTGTGGCGAATACGGTGCATTTTGCACGGCCGAAATCGTACCATTACACTGTTTTCTTGCAAGTACTTGATTCAAAATAGAAATTATTAATTTTCCAGTAAATTAATTTAACACCTCTTATACTATCTACAGTTGAATGATGCGTTGTTTTGACGCATGCGCAATTGTATAATATTAATTTATGTACTGTGACGTGGCAATTACTCATGGGTCTATCTACCCTTGCCGAGGCCCGCTGCAGCTCGGCCTCTTGCGCGCATTACCTTCGCTCGGTCGCTTCGAGCAGGACCTGTCGAGAGACTATTCTTTCCCCTACTATTGCGCAACCTCCCGAAGCCCATCGGGATCCTTCGAGAGGCTCCTGTTGATACTTAAATGCACATAACGACGTCCCTTACCCCGAGCTAACAATAGGCAATTATATTCAGCGGGTCGTCCGAGGTCCTTACCGCGCCAATCCGAAAAAGGGGCATTTATGGCCCCTGCAATAAGGGAATTACCGCCCGCGGAACCTTCCAGCTTAAAGTAACGAGCAACAAAGTCTATTCTTCATTTTTCAATAGTTTCCGCGTCCCTATAATAAATACTAATTCGTTTCGAGCCCTCGCTCCCAGCTACAAAATGTGTCGCGCACATTTTTCGATTTACCGTTACAAGTTAGTCCACCCTCTACGTGGCTTTTTGGGAATTTCAGACCCTCCCTTTATTTTCTATTCCACCAATCGCGATACGTTTGCTTACGCCTCCACCTCCGGTTAAGAAAGTAGCATAACTTTCTCAGAAGAACGAAATCAGACTTCGAAGAGTCTAAACGAAAACCAAGGACCGCGACCACCTCAGTCATCCCATTAAAAAATAGGAACCTTGCGCGCCAAAAGCAAACAAGGATTGGGAATCAGTGCTCCTTAGGATACCCTAGGCCAGCAGCACTGCCCTCCATCGTTACTTTGCACCAACATATTCCTAAAACTCCAAAATTCATGAGTCCTCGGAGTTCGCCAGGACACTCTCTGAATCGACCCCACTAATACTCAAAAAATTTGGCACCAGGCCTCCCCCGGAAGCCAATTCTCAAAATTCCCACAAAACTTCACGAATTCCCGAAATCTACACGAAACGTCTCTCGACCGGCCCTTGGTTCGGGTGACTGGTGCGGCGCGGCCGGCTAGCTCAGAGCGCACGCGCCAACTTCGGAGAGGGCAGGGTAAAGAACTTTACCGGACAAATTCTCAAAATACTACGGCCGGCTCGAAACTGCCATTTTATCTCGGCTCCGAAATGGAAAGTGACAGGGAGCAGGGAAAATTGTCGGACCGTAAACGAATTAACTCAACACTGGATTAATAAGAAAATAAAAAGCTTTAATTAAAAGAAAAAGAAATGTGATTTCAAGTGGATTTCCAAAATAGCCTGTCCTATTTACAGAGGCGGTATAGGACCAACTCAGTCGAGAATTGAGAGAAAATCTCTCTCAGAAAATTACAATATACCAGAAAAGATTTAGGGAAATAACGCGAGATGAGGTAATAGGAAATAACAAAATAAAAGAAGGGGTCGAGTCTGGATAATCAAGAAATTTTGCTAACATAACTAGTCCCTGAAATATTCGGAAAGACTGGGCTCGATTCTAAATATCTCTAAATTAACTAGGAAATCTAACTATGATCATTTCGGGCTAACATTATAGTTTCAGAAATATTCGCAATTACTCCGTCGCTGTTCGCTCAACGCTAAATGTAACAGGCACACAGTAAATTAAGATCGGGACATTTTCCGAACTCGAATCGGAAAGTTAAGGTACAGCTTGCGCCAAATGATAAAATAGTATTTTATACAGGGAAGCTAATTTCAGGGAAATTAAGGTATTACAGAAAATCGTCGATAGCCAAATTAATAATAAATCGATACGAAAGATAGGCATGCACAAATACGAAGCTACGCGACCGGAAATACTGAATACTCGCTCGAAATCTTTGATGGCGTCAGAAATATCAGAATGCGCTCGACCTACAAAATTGCGGTAGAGACAAGTTAAATTTCTCCGATAAGCGGAGAAAAGTCATGCCAAAATCGGGACTTACGCCCCGCGCTCACGGAACGCGACGCTGGCGACCTCGCGATCGCCGCGCGGCCTCTTCGCCTCCGACCGTGGGGAACTCAGAACAAGAAATAGGAAAATCTCACGACAACGACCCAAAAGCTACTCGACAATATTATATCACACTATTCGCGAGGGACTTGAAACCGCTCAGAGTTGATTTCCGCGACAATCTGCGAGGAATTACGAACTTGCGGAAAATCTCTCGCAATTTCCGCGAAATCAGATAAATGCGGGCAATTTCCTCAAGATCAGAAAAAAGAAAGAAAACGTGAATTATTTCTCAAAATCAGAAAACAGTGGAACAATTCCTCAAAATCAGAAAAAAGTGGAACACTTTCTCAAAATCAGAAAAAAGTGGAACACATTCTCAAAATCAGAAACAGGCGGACAACTTCGGAAACGACATAGGCCTCAGCCCGGGGAGCCTCCAATCTACTCGACAAGATAATCGCGACCGGGACTTTCCATTTCCTCCTTTATTTTTCCACCCGGCGGATTCTCAACCCCCCATAAACGCTATGCGGATGCTCGCTCGCGCGGGACGCGGAAAGGCCGTCTCCGCGATTCCCAATCCGGCCGCCGGCACGAGACTTATTTACGATTTCCACAATTCTGCTCGCCCGCACGATTCTTTGGACCGGCCGCTTACACGATTCCCAGTCCTGTCGCCGGTACGAGACTTACGCGAAACTCAACCCACCGGGTGCGAATTAAAGCCGCTTACTAACCCGACCTACTAATTTTCGCCACGATCAATCATAGAACCCGCCAGAAAAAAAGGAAAGCTATTTATCCGAAACTAATTCGCGAACTACACTACTCAGAAAATCTATTTCTCTAATTCCCATACTTCTCAAAAGGGCTCCAGGCGCACTCAGAAAACATGCACTTACTTTGAGACGGGCTTCCGCCGCCGCTCGCCAGTTAACCTCGCATCTCGACCTCGCTCCTCGAGGTGGCGGTCCGGGCCTGCGACGTGGGGCTTCTTTCAGGCAATCCGAGAAAATCCAAGAAATGCAGGGAACTCCGTCCGTTGAGGTGTGTCCGGTCCGACGGTCCGTGGACGAAGAAAGCCGGAGTTCCTAGCGTCCGACTAGATGTAGGATTCCGGGTGATTACTCCGGGATCCTTAGTTCCGGTCGATGATTGGCTCAGGCGCTCCGCTGTCGCCAAAATTTTCGAATTCTTCGCGCACAGCGCAGCGCTAATTGGCGCTTGATGGATGACGCGTGCGGGGTGGGGTGGTGGTGGCAGAGATGATGGTGCGCACCGCGCGCGCACTACGCGCTCCTCGAGGTTAGGCCCGTCCTCGATGGTGGGTCCGTTGGGGCCCTTGGCATGCCGCTCTCTCCCTAAGCGGCCGCCTACAATTTCTTCGGAGGGTTCCCGGGTCCACCCGGGCAGACCTAAGCAAGCCCAGGTCTCTCAGCGGCGACCAGTCGAGCTCCTGGCCCGGAAGTCAGGTGTCCTGGGCGCCGGGCAATTAAGGGCCCGGACCTATTTTGCCCGCTCCCTGTCGCCATAACTTGGCCGCGAACGGGCGTTCCTAGGGTGCGACATCCGTCCGCTGCCGTGCCGATCGGGACCGGGGAAATTTTGCCAGGTCCCGTCCCCAGGCCCCGCTCCTGTCCGGGTAGTCCTGTGATTCGTGCAGGCGGCCCACCTCTAGCCGCCAGGACTAACTATGGGTCCGCCCCCGCAGGCAGGGCCGCCAGGTTGGCAAAGACGGGGTCTGTCAGCTCCCCTCATGGGCCTGACGTCACGGTCCTTCCTCTTCGTCCGGATACGCCTTTGCGCAGCCGTCGGCCTCGCTCCTCGGAGCGGCGAGCAACGACCTAGCCGCAACCTCAGCGAGGTCGACGTTGTTGTTGTTCTTGTTGCTAACCGATTTTATGCAGCTATAATCCTCTTTCGATTATTCGCTGGAATATTCCTCGAATATTCCAGACAATATTCAAGATCACAAAATTAATTCGTTATCTTCCTATAGAAAAACAAATATGCTCAAGGGAAGGTAAAAAGGCGTATCGGAGCGGCGCCTCTCAGGAATCTGCAGTCGTCAAGTAAAACCTGGGAAAAGGGCTCAAAATATGCTATATTATTAAGCGATAGGCGCTAGGTTCCCTGCAAACCGGGGACCGCCGGACCAGAAATTACTCCGACATCCCGAAAAAAATGACTAAATGGCCCGCAGAAATTCATGTGACTGGTGGCCCAAAATCTACCACGTCACAGTACCCATGACCAGAGGACTTCGGTCGCTTCCAAACGTCACGCCGTATTGTATGATATCAGCTATCCAGGTGACATGTAGTTCAGTATCGTACATACAGGGCGTTGCGTGGATGTCGATTATATTCGGCGCTCGTATCGAAATGGTTAAGTAGGACCAAAACGGAGTAAAATATTTCATTAATTGACCTTACCTATCCCCTCTCTGTATCCCGTAGGGGACTTTTCTGACCCAGCCGGCCTCTGTCCGTCAAGGCTCGAAATGCAAAATTTCATTAGTACCCAGGGATGTGTGACGCCTAACCTCCGATTCTAGTGTGACACACGACCCGAGCCTTGGACAGGTGGAATGGAAAGTGCCTAATCTCGGTGGGACCACCTCCTTTTGTGATGAAGGCATTTGATTTCTTTTGGAGTTTATTCCCTTTTGTTTACAAGGCAATTAATTACATTTATTGATGAAGATCTACGTAAACTTTAAGACTGTTTAAAACAGTGGGATACAACTGTTTCAATGCATTCATCTTCTTTTCAATGTTTCCAACCATTCGCATTAGTTCATTATTCATTCAAATTAAACAAATTATCCTTGTTAAAACTAGCACTTTATTAAAATTTGCAGTCGCTATCGCACGGAATAGAGGTTTTGCTGACCTCGTAGATATCATCAGGTCGTAATTTTTTCAACACAACGTACTTCACGTTTCTGCATAACCTAACGTAATGCAATAATTTCGATCTAAAGTCTTCTGCAAGATCTCCAAAACAATCTTCGAAACCGGCTCTTATATTTAAATCGTTAGATTTGATCATTAGTTCCTTTTTATACAAACTCCTGAATCCATTTTTACGTCCTATTGTATTATTTACAATGTCACAATTATTTTCTCCAAAGGAACAAAATTTTTCTTGTATTTTTGAACTACCGGTATCCATCGAAATCGTATTTCCTGATTCATTTACTCTTGGCATCCCGTTAAAGACTTTCGCATTATCTTTAAAAACTTCATCATCCCGTTTTGGAGGGTAAAGCTTAGGACAATAATTTATGTCATAATAATTTAAAATATTGCTTCTTGTATATTTATCTTTTGAATTTTCCCAGGAATTACGAATTCCTCTCCTAGCATTCTCAATAGCCCATAAATTATATTGTTTTTCGCCGTGCTTTTCACTTCTTTCCTGTTCCCTCGTAAATGTGATCTTGGTTGAACGAGAAATAATTTTGGTGTATTCCACGGGATTTCTTCCAGATTTGGTAACTGCAAATTTTTTAGCAACATCGCATGACTTCCTGAAGCAGTAGGTACAACTGGACTCATCATTTTGAACATTTCGTTGGAGCTTCGACCACCTTCTTCTAGCATTGGTTCTCCTCCGAGAGTAAGAATACCTCTCAGCTTCGTATTGCAACAAATGTGGAACAGTTACTGCATTATTGTCTGTATCACATTGTACAGGACCGATGACATCGGATCCGCCAGCTAGTCTTTGCTTGTAATTTTCCCTATCATTATGATAAAAACAGCATTGACCTTTTCTGCAGTTGTTTCCAGAGGATTTCGAAGAGTGTGAACTATATCTGTTCTGGGCATTATAGATTGATTCGGGCGTTTTATCCAAAAATTCTCTGGACATCCTATTGTGACGGTTTCTGTTTGCGGGGTCATTCGTGCAATTTTCATTGTTTATCAAGCCCGTCGTTGACGTATTCGTTGACTTATTCCTCTCCAACAAAGCTCTATAAATCTTCGTTTTTATAAGACATTTCAAGCGACCGACAGACGCTAGAGAGAATGATTTGTAAAAATGTGGAGTGTTCGTCAAGCACTTCGTAGCCGTGCGATTGTTTCTGATACAATGAGCCTCAACGCGGTACTCCTTTTTTATCTTTTTGCTACAAACGTTCGAATTCGATGCTGATTTTTTACATTGCTTCTCGCGCATTTTCAATCCGCACGCATGGAATTTTACGGACTTCGGAATAGATGATAATGTACTTCCGCTTTTTCGGGAAGGCATCCTTGGAATTTTAGATTCGCTGTATTTCAATGGAACTGATGAATCGTGAATTTTCGTTCTCATACACGTGGTAGGCTCGTTAGACCTATAGTATTTTGTGCGACGATCGGAATCCATGTCAAATGTCTGGGATTCTTCAAGTTTTCTAGATATACTGTCGGGAACAAATTCTAGCGGGGGTGCATCGCAATCGTGCATGGATCCTTTTGGGGTATTCGTAACGCAACATGAAATTGAATTAGAAATTTTATCTTGACAACATACAGATCCTTCCGAGACTTTATCAACACAGGCTGTACATATTTCTGAGTGATTTCCTATTTGAATTGGGAATTTGTCTATTGTCCGCAAAGCAGAAGATTCTTCATTAGATACTTCTGATCTTTTTGATGCCACTGATCCCGATTTCCTATCGTTATGGTTCCTATCTGAATAGGGCTGAGGTAGTTCCGATCTCTTGTTCACTTTTGGGGATTTTATATAATCCGACACGGAATATTGACTTGCGCAATCTAAACATTCATTGCATTTGTGGCATTCCTGTGTCGAAATCTTTAACAATGTTTTTGAAGATAAGTCTGCACTTTTTTTACGACTAGGGCTAATACTTCTTAATGGATCAGAATGGTCAAATCCAAGATCCGCAGCCGTAGAGGATAACCTTTCACGAAGTAAATCTTTAATCGAATCGTAATCACGATATTCGTCTTTCTTAGATAAGTTCTGAGGAGTAGACATATTAATCGAATTTTCATACTTAGCTTCATTGGTCCATGAAAAGAATCTGTCACGAATAGCAGAGTCGTTTGATCCTTCGAATTTTGATTCACTTCCTGTAAAGTTATCTATTGAGAGTATGCTTTTTTCGCGTTTTAGACTTGTCCCTTTTACAGTTCCTTCAGAAGAAATTATTTCTTTCGTTTCTTGATTCCTCGTACACTTTCCCCTCGAATCAGACGATTTAGAACTAAACTGATGTACTGATTCTCGAGACTTTAGGTTACACATATTAGATAGTTCATTGTAAGAGCGAGAACAAATTTGTTTATCAAAAGTGATTTCACCATGCTTCAATGAGATTCTGGGTGGCTCAAAGGGCTCTCTTTTGATTTTCTGAAGGATGCTAGTTTCTGCACATACCGAGTCGCATTTACATTGCATGTCACATTGCATCGATGGCTCGGCAGTCAAATCAGCGACTGAGGACTTAATGTCTGTACATAATTCTAATGAATTAAACGATCCATTTTGTAGTACATCAATATTGACACCTTTCGAGGACAGTTTCTTCTCCAAAGTTTGCACGAAAACCGATTGTTGATCGTTCGTTTCTTGTAGTGATTTCTCCGCCTTTTTTAATAAGCTGAGACCCGAATGTTGAAATGTAGATGTTAACACATTGTTTTCTTGGTGAGATTCATATGAAGAGGTAACCAGTTTTTGCCTCCGTTTATCCATTGACTCAGAAAAAATAAAATCTATGCACAAACAAGAGCATATAGAATCACATTGTTCTACTTTGCTTCCATTATTCTCTTCCAAATGTAAATTATCTGACTCGGCTATATCTGCAGAATATTCCCCTCCATCATTTTGAAATTGCATGTAGCCGTTTTCATTTTCTCGAAACTTCTCTACGGAAATGTTTTGAAAATCCTTATGAAATTTGCTATTTTTGCAATGATCTTCACAAGTAGGAACTTTTGCAGTGAATAAATGCAATTTTATTTTTCCATTATCGTTTCGTCTTAATTTAAAATCTAAGTAATCAGAGTGAATGTTGCAAATTAAACAAAGCCTTCTTATAGTTTTGGCTTCCATTTGACAAAAGATGTCATTTAATGAAGAACAAACATTTCGTATAGCTGCATTAAACTTCTTCCAGATTAACTTAAAACTAGGTCGAGACATAAATGAATCTATTTTCGATACACGCGACACCAAGTCATCGAAATCGCAGGGCAAAGATAAGCGACTTTTATTACATGTTTCAACCTGGTTGCCATCTATAAGTTTCCGAATGTGCAGCTGTATACTTAATTTATTCGAATTATTCTTCTGATTTTTATGTTTATAAGCGCACAAAACTTTTTCGCTCCCTTTGTCGCTTAAACCAACGCCTAATTCATTCTTATTTTGCGGCGTAGCCTGAAAATCTCTTAAAGGACTTGACGAATTTTGGAGATCTTCAATTTCATCGGACTCGTGGTCGATATCAACTAAATGTTTATGAACATTGTGCCATCTTCGAGACCTTCTTTTTTTCGTACATTTACAAACATCAGAACCAATTTCTACATCCAAATCGCTGGAAAAGTGATCTTCATATGAAGCACATAGGTCCGATGTCGAGGTATACCTTCAAACAAAATGAAAATAGTATTCAATTATTCTGGAGGAGATTAATGGTTTCGGATGTGCATAGAAATGATATAGCAATTAAAATTATATTTCGCAATTTTCGTAATAAGCGAAAACAAATTGTCTGTCAAATGAAAGGTAAATGTTACGTTTAGGGAACCCACCTGTGACGGGCAACCCACGTGTGTCAGTTTAAGCAACGTCTGTTTTGATCATTGCAAGTACTTTTTAAATCCCGAAAATATCCGTTTGTTTAATAAATGAATTTGAATAGCCCGTCAAATATTTTAGTTCGCGAAGAAGGTTTACTCCAACCGAAGATGGCGGTAGTGCATAAAGCGTTACACGCCAATACATGGCAGTGTCGACTCCCTGGCCCGATCGGATGCGAAGAGCACGTGTGCCCCAGATAACCCCATCACGCCTTGAACGCTTCCTCCGGCTGCCGCCCGACCGACCGCCGTCCGTCAGTCCGCTGCCCCGGAGTCCACGCCACCCGCGGGTTTCGCCGTCCCAGGCCCCGAGCAGGCCAGCCCAGTAGGCCTATTCTCTAACTCGTAACGACAGCTATCGTTATCGTTAATCTACCGAAGCGACACCGTAACGACAAAACCTATTCTATAACTTTCTTGAAGCGACAAACGTCGTTAATGTAGCGACAAATGTCGTTATGGGTATCGGTAGTATATCGAGCCCTAAAAGACCTCTCGCTAAGAGCGTAACGAGTAATGTCGAAGCGTTAACCAATTGGTTCCATCGTGACATTTAAAATATATACAGAGACTCCCAACCAACAAGCTTTAATTAAACGCAATTTATGAATTTAACCAAACAGCAAATTTAGCTTTTGTAATTATTGACGTGGGTATTAATTTTGCGTAAGTTAAGTAATATAGAAGCAGTAAATTCTAAGGTATGCATAACCTTTGTGTGCATGCAAATGTTTAAGAGTGAGGTTATGTTTATTCAATATATCTTAACATAATTTGTGTAAAATGTACGGTGTATGTATGCACTTTCAATAACTGTGTTGTTTTTCTATTATTTTATAGAAACAATGGCAGAACATTTTCTCGAGTGGGAACTTCTAGTACTAGAAATTCGAGTACGCCAATTAGAAAGACGAATAGAGATGAGACGTCTAAGAGATGCACAAAATCCATTTGACCTTCCTTCCAATGAATTTTTAAAACATTTCCGATTAAGTCCAGAACTTGCTATGGATATTGTCAATACACTGCGTCCACGATTGGAAAGAGAAAGAATTCATGGCTTATCACCAGAAGTAAAAGTATTAGTAGCAATTAATTTCTATGCTAATGGAAGCTACCAAAATCCAGTTGGTGCAAATATGAACTTGATAGTTAGTCAACCATCCGCTAGTCGTTGCATTCGTATGAAAAGAAAAGACTATTTCAAATACTAATATGAGAAAAGATTGCATTAAGTAGTGTTGAAACTGCTTTTTAATAAAGAGCTATTGAAAAACTATGAACTTCGCTGCTGTGAACCACTATTTTTAATTTGTATCCTTTGTATCTTTCAGTGTTCACAAACTCATCTTAAGAAAACGTGAAATTTCATTGGTTGAAAACAGTTATGCCGAATAGGGCATTGTCGCTAGCGTACCGATGTCGTTAGCTCATTTTGTATCGATAGGGTGTCGCTAGGAGCAGTTACAGAATACGCCATTCGTTAAGCTGTCGGTAGAACAAGCGACGACCATCGGTAACGTAACGATAACGACAGTTGTCGTTACGAGTTAGAGAATAGGCCTACAGGGAGACCCCGCCGACCCGTCGCCACGAGGCGCCCGCCCATCCACCATTGAGGTCACGGCATCCGCGCGCCCCGTCTAGCCGTAACTAGTTTTAAGTCCGTAGGTTAAGGATCTTAGGTTAAATAGATAAATAAAGATTGTCGTTTAAATATCAGGGCCTATTTCTCCCCTTCACCCGTCCTTTCCATTTCTCCCCGTTATACACGTTATACACTCCGATGACCTTGTCCTTAACATATTGTAATGGTCTGCACTTATTCAGAGCCTCTGCAACGGAATAATTGCAGCCTTCGAGGGTTCAAGCCTCTCGATTCCTGAGACTTGAGTTAATTTAACTTTAATTTTCCGAAGATTTGAGACTGGCGAGAGAGCGAGGAGAGCGTTTCACGAACGATCAGATGAGCGTGTCAATATTTGCAAACTCGGGAGGCCTACTGACCGAATTCGGTTTGAGTGAATTTTTCTAACGATAGGTGTTCCGGCGTCGAACCGTTTAACACGTTGACGGCGGCATGACCCACCGGTGGCCCATGCTTGTCTGTTCCCTGCGGCGGCATGACCCACCGGTGGCCCATGCTTGTCTGTTCCCTGCGGCGGCATGATCCACCGGTGGCCCATGCTTGTCTGTTCCCTGCGGCGGCATGACCCACCGGTGGCCCATGCTTGTCTGTTCCCTGCGGCGGCATGACCCACCGGTGGCCCATGCTTGTCTGTTCCCTGCGGCGGCATGACCCACCGGTGGCCCATTCTGAACCGCTAGTTGAAGTGCTGCCGCACGGAACGGATCGCGAATATCCGCGCCGGCGTCAACGTGTTAAAGCGAGTTGGCGATTTATCTTTCTGAGAATATTCCTCTATTTTAAGATCGCTCTAATTAAATTAGGGGCAATCCTAATTCAATTAAAGGCACTTCCTTTACTTATGTCTCGAATTCCCGGAAGGGAAAGGATGGGAAATAGATTCTCAGTTAGAGCGGCTTATTTCGTCAGCGGTGCGCACTTTTGATTCATCATAGAATCGACAGGATTTGGAATAACGGGAATTCGGGTAATCGGGTGTAACTTGGAAAGTGGTAATACTATGGGCAATTAGTGCCTTGTAATGGTTATTCTGAATATATATAATAAATAGTAATCTGTAAAGGGAGATATGAAGGGAGAAATAGAGAGAGATGAGGAGAGAGAGAACAAAGAGGTTCAACGGTGTTCCGTTGAGGAGAAGCAAATCGGCTGTCATGGTAATAAGCCGTTGATTAAATTTTGAGGAAGATCGTGGACGCATGATCTGGCCAGTAGTTGCCTTGAAGTAGGATAAATTCAGGTCCCAATTGGACAAAAGTAGGAAGTTAGAATAGTCAGGAGAAAAAGCGGAGTCAAACGGACTCACAAAAGATTTATGAAATAAAATTTATAGACAGGAGAATTCTAAAATTAAATCCCAACTCCAGCGATCTCTGCCATTGAGGTAGCCGTCGCATCCCTAAATTCGCAATCCTTTTGAAACCCTATCCTGGGACTGTGCTATGGCAGCATCTCCCAAGAATACGAACATTAGATCGTGAAAAAGAAAAAGAAAAGAGAAAGAAAGGGAGCCATACTTTCGATTGACAGAAGTCAATCGAAGTAGATTCACATAAAAAGAATCTAAAGGAAGTGAAGATCCGTACCTTCAGCCTTGTTAATGCGACAGCTCTGAAACAGGAACTAAACACTATTTTCAATTGTGAAAGACAGCTCGGACTCAATCATTCAGATTGCCTTCGATCTGCCGGACTTTCACAGTCGATTAGAAGAATCGGAGCACGAAGAAGTGCAAAACAAAGAACCTACAACAACATATCCTCTCAAACCTCAAAACCCTAAAACCAGTGAATATCCGAAGCTGGATAATTTAAATTAAGTTGAGATTAACACCTGTAGAGCAATACTCCAGGGATCGAATTAATTAATTCAAAGCAAATTCAGGAATTGTCTGAAATCGGAAATTAATCAAAATAATAGGATTCCGAAATACTAGGAAACCAACCCATTTGCACCCACACCTTGAATCCTTTTTATTCAGATTCGATGATGAACAGTTGGCGTACTCTGGTGAGATAAATCGTCAATCTGAGAGTTCAATTCCTATCCCAACTAAATCCATAACAACAAAGTAAAAACAGTTGAATAATCATCAGTCAAAGGAGTCTAAGAATCTTAAAGCGTTCGAGATATCGAAACACGAGTTCGATTTGGAATTTCGGCCTCGATCAGCTGTGCGAGCGACGCTTAGACCTATAAGAAAGCGAAACATTGTCTGAGCGGCACGAGACATCGCGATCCTTCTCTAATTCGCACGCCTGCCTCTCTCTTACTCGGGTCTTCACACCTCGGAAACCGGTGATTTAATTTTCCCGGAAAATTCCGACGCGGCTCGGACTCACGACAGTGTGGAAAAGACGGTGCATTTTGCACGGCCTAATCCGTACTATTACAAAGAATATACCATTTCGGTGAACATATTAATGCTTTCTTTGAAATTATGAGTTCGATGTATCCGTTAGAACATAATTAGATAATGAAATGTCATTGAGTGAATTAGGATCAGATATATTATTATAGTTAAGAGATGGCCGCCCGCCTCTCGGCGGCCGGATTGTTATTACTAACCTAACCTCAAATGAACTCAAATCCATTCGTTCTAAAAATGATGAGAATATTAACGTATATTTAATTTTATGTGTCGTATTTCTAATGTTTGGAATGATTAACATAAGTTAAGGTAGGTTTAGGTTGAGTTAATAGAATCCGGCGGCCGTGAGGTGATCGGGTACCAATTTCTTGCGGTAATACATGAGTCTTTAGATGTATACTCAACAACGAAAAAGAAATACACGAACGACGATCGACGGCTAAAACCTTATGGAGGTTACTCAGGAGGGTGACCTTGACAATATATGCCAAGGTCAAGGTTAAACTTACACCCAGTGTTGAAAACGTATGTCCAACTGACCAAAATTATTTTGTTAATAACTTTTTAACAAACGAGCGACGGCTAAAACCTTGTGGAGGTCACTCAGGAGAGGGACCTTGACAATATGTCAAAGTCAAAGTCATCGGAAGTGTGTTCCCTAAACGTAACATTTACCTTAGTGTATTTGCATTCATTTTATATTGACTAAACAAATTTATTTATCGACTTAGAAGAGAAACGAGTACCGAGCCTAAATGGTTGCACCGATATGATGGGCACAATAACTGTTCATTTTCTTTTAAAGGAAAAGTGAAAAAATATGTTGTAAAGGACACCTTTCTTCAAGCGATGGACCTCTATAAAACAGTACATCCGAAAATGTGTTCGATACAGCTCGGTTTCCAGAAAGTACAGTTTCAAATGTTTTTTGTCTTTGAGGCACTTAAAGGAATTTAATTTACAAAAGTCGGCATAAACATAGGTTCATCCACGGCGAAAATATGTTTTATCACATCCCTCCAAATTTGAACTCGATCAGATAAGTCTTCAAGATATATTGCGCCCACCGACAAAAAAGCAATTCCGAGATAAACGCGTTTGAAATTTGGAAGTTTGACCTTTTTTGGTGTAAAAAAAACAGATAAAGTATATGCTAAATTGTTATACTATAATATGTATATTTTAATGGTCTGGATTTATCCCGAGCCTCTGCAACGGGATGAATGCAGTCTTCGAGAGTTCGAGCCTCATGATTCCTAAGAACTCGATTTATTTTAATTTAAATTTGAGAGATTGGCGTCGGACCGTTTCGTATGAATTTCGACATTTAACATTCCTGGAATATACTGCGATTTTAGGTTAAAGCAGTCTTTAGCTAATTTCTTGTTTCCGTAGAAACTTATATTGTCTACTCTTAATATTTGACAAAATTCAATAATTAATTATTAAGTATAAACAAATTGAATTATACAAATTGTCATGTACGCTAACCAGTTTCATGTGAAACTATATAATATTTTTATAAATCCCGTGACAACAGAGGAGAAGATAATACATTTTTGAGTCTTTATTAAATTACTAGTTGGTGTAAAGTAAACAAAATATAATTCTTAATATTTCGTTTTCGAATATAAACTACAGGAGTTAAGGAAAACAAATAATATAAAAGTTGCGTTTCCGTATTCTAGTAAAATATAAAGCAATGTTTAAGAAAATATTTACTTAAGTATACAAGAGAAATGCATAAATTAGCTTACGTGTCATATTCACTGCAGCAAGGCCAGCGATGTTTTTCATGTAGAAGAGTTGGGACATTTTGTTGCCCAAAGTAGTTCGTTTTGCCAAAAGAGTCAATGTTGCGACAGATCTTGTTTAACCTGTTGTTTAGAACTATAGAGTTTATGAAGTATGCCACCAGGCCATCTTTTAGTACTGAAGTAGTCATTCTCCTTATGATTGCTTCCACGGTAACAATGTCTTCGTACTTTATATACGACCGGTCTAAACAATCCTTCAAGCTGGTAGTCAAATTCGAACATTTTCCTAGACACGGATATTGCGCTGCCACTGATAGATCCTTGTTATAGACAAATTCTTCCAAACAATCGTAAATTCTGTTCTCCAAATTAGGTGCAATCCAAGTTCTACATTTGTCGATGTATGGGCCGTACTTTTCAAAGTTGAAAGAAACGTCACTACATATTCCACCGCCTGACTATAAATACAACGAAAAACTGAGAATACAAACAGACGACACAAAATAACAGAGATCGTAATTACAGATTCAATATTAGACCACCTTAATCAGAGCCACTACCCTCACGAAGCGATATGAGTAATAAAGGGGAGAGTGGGGCACGGAGGACCACTTAAACCGAAAAGTGTTCGTATCTGTTGTGACGTGGCAGGATTCTGATGTGAATGCCATGAGTAATAAATGGGAGAGCGGGGCACGAAGAACCACTTAAACCAAAAAGTGTTCGTATCTGTTGTGACGTGGAAGGAATCTGCCATTGGCAACTCTCGGGGTCATCATGGACAATCCTTAGTTATAAGTATTTGTTGTAAATATTAGTTTTATCATAGGAATTATTATCTGGCAGAGGCCGCGATGTATTGTGTTTTCGGGGCCGTTAGGCCTACCGTGTAAGAATTTATATTTCGGGCCCCTGGCCCCTCACGGTCCGCATCGAGGAGGATCATTTGGGTGAGAAGCTCCCATCTTTCAAGGTGTGGCCGAGATTTAGACGGCATTTAACTACCGCGTCGCGATACTCTTTCTGACACTTAACATAAGAGCCACTAATTGCCGGCGCGTGGTGGTGTTTGGCGGTGTGGCGGAATCGGGAAGGGAGCTATCCGCATTTCGGCGATCCTGCCAATCCTCGGAGCCCTTTGCTCGCGTGTAATAACCGTTTCTATTGTCTGTCGTTTGTGACCCCCCCCCCCCCCCCAACCAGGGGGTCGAAATCCCCCACCCGGCCCGTACAGGTCCGTTTCGCGTTGGAGTCTGGGCGGTGTTAGTTTCCCGACGCGCCGAGAGAAATCTCTCGCAAGGACTCCTCTTTGTTGTATGACTGTCCATGTAACTTGGCGATGGGGTCCAGAAGTAATTCCGTCTATCTCGTAATAAAAGAGCTTCGCCTGAGTATTGTAACATATTGTCTTTCTGTGTTTTTTCGACTTTTTCTTTCGGATTCGGGACACTTCCATACCGGATTAATTCAACGGCATACCTGGCGCCCGAAAGAACTTCAATGAGACGTCTTCTCGTTAATTTAATTTCATCGCCCAATGGAAATTGAAATTTTCGCGGGAAATATCGCGGAGCATTCATTTGCAGGGTGTGCGATGCGAGGCCCAAATATCCATCGCAATACGGGGTCTAACAGAACTTGTTGTCACAGTTTATACAACGCTATCCTTTGTAACGTGGTAAAATTCCCCATACGTCACAAGGGGTAAACTTAAAGCCGGGGTGTGAAGAGGTCCCTTTGGCAATCGTTATTTTAAGGGTTTATGTTAGAAAATAACTAGGAAACTGGCGATAAGGAAGTAGATAACAAGACGCCGCGCACCGACCGGGGAGCGCCGACGTTTAAAGGTCCAGAGGAGACGCGCGAAGCGTCACGCAATTTGGAGGACATGCTATCGGTGGCCGACCGAATTAGTTGGGCTAGTAACCCACTCCGGCGGGGCCAGAGGGCAGGTCGGCTCCCGGTTCTAGGTTCGGCAAGGCCCGTTAAGAGGACATCGAGGTGGAAGCGGAAGTCCTGCCGACGATACCGGCATTGCCAAGGGGACGTGCAGCCTACAAGGACCTCCCTTGGGCAGCGGCGCCTGACTCATAAGCCTCATCCCGTACCGAAAAGAGCCGTCCCGTACCGACCAGCGTTGTACCGAGGGGCACCGCTTCGTCCCGAAGGGGGTTTTGCCGTCTCGACGAGAGAGGTCCCGTCCCGGACCGACTTACGACCGGTGAGCCCGAGCCTGCCCAGGGGGCCTCTTTAGTCGCATCATTCCGTTACATCTATTCCGCCGCGAATCAATTGCCAGTGACCGTTGCCAATCTCTTATCTCCTCATATTGTAATCCCGACACGGGGAACTTAGGGTCTTTCGCCGTTTCCCGCGGTTTTCGCCCCTGCGTGGCGCTCGTGCCGGGGCGTGTCGGCCGCCGTGCGCCGGCCGCTGCCTTGTTTGGTAACCGCCGTTTCGCGCGTTAAAAATCCCAACGTCATGCGGCGGGTGCCGGCCTCTTGGATTCCCGTAAGTTCGGCCCGGCCGGCGACCGCGTGGCTGGCCGGCTGTAAGACGCCATTTCTCGCGCCGGGCGGCACCTTCCGGTGTGCGCGGGCCGAGAGATCATGCCGTAGGTTGCGTCCCGATTTTAATAGGTTTCATAGCGAAGCAGGAAGAGATCCTCTCCCGCCTGTTTTACCGAGCCCCCATATCGCGAAGACCGGACGGAATTTTGTGGCTGCGTGCGCGCAGATCGTGGTGGGCAAGGATTGCGGTACCGACCGCGGACCGGCGCCATCCCGATTGCGTAATTTCGGGACGCCGGGCCCTTATCTTGGCACCGAGGGGGCCCAAATAGGTCTTCCTGGCCGGGCGTTGTGCCCGTAGGTCCCCCTACCGAGGGGGATACCTCTTTCACCACGGCTCAATTTTCCTTCTTGTGACCCATTGCGTCCCGCCAAGTGTCCGTCTCGTTCGATGGACGCCCCGTATTTTTCGTAGCGAGTTGTAAAAGTGTTATCGCGGCGCGAGCCTTGCAAATCGGTCCGTAATAAATTCGATCCCATTGGGATCCCTTACCGCCATCTTGCCGGCTGACGTTCTTTTATTTCTCGTTCCTCCCCATTTTGATTAGCAAGTCCTGAAGGGTCACCTTTGCACTCTACGGGTACCGCGTCGAATCCCCCAACTCTGCCATACCGCGAAAGGTGTAAGGTCCTCGCGGGGTTGAGTAGTCGGCTACGCCCGGACGGCCCCTGACCAGCGGGCGGGGTCATCGTGTTCCAAGCTACCCGGTCCCGACAGCCCGAGGTGCATCCCCGCGCACCTGGCTCCCCAAAAAAAAATCGGGCTTATCGGAAGGGCCGAATACCGGGCTCGAACCCTTGTCCAAAATTGATATCGGGCGTAGGACGATTTAACGATTGGGAAGATGAACCCCGTCGCACCTTGTTGGAAAAGGAGTCGAACAGTCCTGTACCATTTTTTCCTACAGTGCATAAGTTTCTTGTAATAACTAATTGAAGCACTGTCAATCAATCGAGTTCGCCAATGGTAGGCATAGCCGATAGAACTACTACGCCATCGACTGTCGAACGCGGCCCTACCGACGACCTCCCTGGTATGCCTACCGTTGGGGGACGCGATTGATTGTCTGGGCTTCAATTACTTATTACAGGAAATTAATGCACTGTAGGAAAAAATGATACGGAATTTTTCGACTCCTTTTTTATCAAGGATAGCGCTATATAAACCGTGATTACGAGTTCTGCTACACCCTGTATATGTGTAATATATATTTGGTATTGTATTACGTCTCACATCCGTTGTGACGTAGTGGATTTCGGACCACCCGTCTCAAGTCTTTTAAGAGCTAAATAGGCTAATGTCACCTATCAATTGTCGTACGGGTCTGACGGTCAGCGACCTGCAGAGAAACAATTATTTCTGTTGCGATTAGTTAATAAATTTGCTTAATTCTTTCCAGATGTAGTTCCCTCTTTCTTTCGAGGGTCCGAATTATGTTGCTTCGGGTGCCCGTTTTGCCTTTTTGTCCGTTTTTCTAAAAATAATTATCGCATACACCGTGTAATCTCGAATACTTCACGGAATATTCGTTACATATTTCGTCAAATATTCGATAAGCCTTAGAGCACATCTTAGCGCGACGATCCGCTAGGACGTCAACAGCGTAGACCTCTAAATGGTCGCAGGACGTGCCGACGCTCGCCGCTCCAAAAGCTGTCTCCAGAACAACGGACGATGACTGGAGCAGGGGCGAAACATCACGAAGAGGGGCTGAAGCCCGTTCGTAGGGCCCCCCCAAGAGGCGCCAGTCGACACTGTCATCGCCACCCCTGCGTCCCTGCATCCGGGGGCGGGCCCTCGGTTGGCCCAGAGGCAAGAAGGAGGCTGCCCGTAGGAGCAGCAGGACTACCCGGACAGTGGCCGGGCCAGGGGACGGGGCCTTGGTGTCTTCCCCGGTCCCTGATCGGCATGTCGGCGGGCGGATGCAGCGTCCCGGAAAGCCCGCTCGCAACCAAGTCACGGCAACAGGGGACGGGCAAAAAGTTCCGAGACCTACGTGCCTGGCGCCTGGGATGCCTGACTTTCGGGCCAGGAGCCCGACCTTGCGTCGCCCAAAAGATTTGGTGCCCAAAAGGCTTGCCGAGGTCTGCCCCGGGTGGACCGGAGACCGCCGGATGGGAATGCTGCGGTCACTCCCAGACAGGACCGGAGCCCGGACGAACCCACCATCATGGACGGTCGGTGACCTCAGAGACCGCGCGGCATGCGCGCCATTAAGCCTGCCACCACCATCACACCACGCATGCGCCATCCAGTAAGCGCCAATTAACGTAGCACGGGGTGCGCAAATTTTGAGAGTGGAGACAACGGCGGAGCACCTGCAGCCAATCATCGCACGGTATCCAGGATTTCGGAGGGGCCCACCCGGAACCTTTATCCAGCCGGACTCCAGAAGCTCCAGTCTTCTTCGTCTTCGGACCGCCAGACCCGATGCGTCGCCGACTTCTCTGGTTCACTACGATTCTCTGTTACCACGTGAATGCCCAAGGTACTAACCACCGAGGCAGCCCGGACCTCATCCTAAAAGAAGCAATAGGCAGTCGAGAAGCCCTTCAGCGGCGGCGAAAGCCCGACATCTGGGAATTGTTATTAATTACTTGGGAAAGCCCAATTTTCTCTAACGACTCCATCCTTGAAAACCATTGTAAATAGCATATTCCATTCTCGACCTAATTGTCTCCAAATTGCTTTCTGTTATAGTCCTATCTCTTTATTGGTTTCTTTCTTTTTTGCGGTCGGATACCTCAACTACTGCTAGTCCTTAATTTTCTGGAGCCAGTTAACAGTACAAATTTTGATGGCTAGACTTAATTTTTGAGGTTTTGCGCTACACGGTCTTACCCCGCCCTCTACGAACTTTGGCGCGTGCGCTTTCCGCTAGCTGGCTGCACCACGCCGATCGTCATAGCAATGGACCACCGAGAGTTTTGAGATAGAATATTCGAGTAGCATCTTTGAGCTTAATGCAAGTAATTTTCATGTGAATTTGGGCCACCAGAGAGGCCTAGCGCCCAATCCTTAGAGTTCTCTGGTGAGTTTTAAGATTATCGTGGCGGAGTTTAGGTTTTTGGAATTTTTACGAATTTTTTGTGATTTCTCTCGGACAGTCGCGCCAAAGGGATCGAACGAGTGTGACGCACGAGTGTACGCCGAGGAGCTGCGGGCCTCGGCCGGGTTCACCTGACCTAGATGGTAGTCGCCACGTCACAACGTATGAGTTACGTATACTAGGCGGTCACTTAGCTCTATTTTATATATCTGATAGATATCTTATGGAAATCTGTAGATAGTCAATATACGTTGTGATGAACACGACATGAGCGAAGGGGATAGGTTCCGGGCCTGCCCGGACGATCGCTCATCACCTTTGCCCGATCGTGTAGACGGATCCGTCCGAGCCCCTCAGAAATTTCCCGTTTTCGGGAACGAGATACAATGTTGGGCGCCAGGCCTCCCCGGAGGCCAAAGAAACAAAATCTCAACTCTCTACTATCTCAAAAACGCAAAACTCTGGAACAAAACTCAAAATACCAGACTCGAACGATCTTCGCCTCGACGATCGTCGTGGAGCGGCCGGCTAGCACAGAACGCACGCGCCAAGTTCGGAGAGGGCGGGGTAGAACCAGACTACGGGATTGGGAACAACTCAATGGATTGGGGGAAAAACTCAAATCGGGGAAAATTTTGAAGAATTCAGCCCAGAAAATCAAAAACGCAAATCAGGATAAGTAACAGATTCATTCAAATTAGAAATGTAAATTACCGAACAATTTGGACCGTGGATAACAGATAATTACAAAAGAAATGGCGGGATTCGACGGAAGCTCGGCCCAAAGAAAATCAAATCAGAAGCGAGACAATTTGACAGTACGGTGGTTCGCAATAAACTCGATCGGGCAAAGCAAAAGAGATGCACGACTACTCAGCGCCGGGAAAGACAAAGGACGAGAAAAAGTTCGAATAGGGAAACTGGAAAAACAAATTTGGCTTAAATAAAAAAAGAAAGGGACGCTAAGGCTGAAATTTGATTCATGAAAACAATAACATGCGCTCGCTTACATGGACTGCCGGAATTAACGTTACGCGAGCAAATGCTACACTGAATTAATTGCGCGATACAATCTCGACGCTGCTCGAATTCTAAATTCTACAACTTTAATCACAAAATTACTCGAAGGACGAGTCGCAAAGTTAATCTCAAAACGGAACTCGAAAATAACGATTATAACCGGAAGGCAATCGGGTTATCCGGGAAAGAAAATGGGTCACGGGCGCGGGCGACCACGCGGCCGCCGCGCGGCTTCCCCGCCTCCGACCCTGAGGGAAAGACAATACACAATCCTATGACTCGAATTCTGGCCGCGACAAAAAGACTCTAAAATGCTCCATTATAAAAATCTTCTCTCCGAAAACCAAAACCGTTCACGAATTTTCGCGAGAGTCGATGAATCTAAAATATCTCAAAAGTCAACTTTTCTTGTCGAAGGTCCAAACCGTTCGCAAACCTACGCGAGAAAAGATTAATTTATTGCACTCGAAAGAAAACCAGTTTCGGCGGAGACCATTCACCAATCTCCGCCAGACAAAGAACACTAAAGTTTCGCGGCCAAACAATAGAAAATTCCGACTTGCACGCTCCTACTCAAAATGGTGCGATAGAAACTTACCGGGCATAGAAAATCATGGGACACGACGCAAAGAAAAAGAAGTCGCCCTTGTGTCCGCTCGAGGAATCCCGCGGGGCTAACTCAAAACCCGATTTCCGTCCGCCGCAGGCCCCACCAGGGCAAATCGGAAGATCGCCCGCATGAGACTCATGAAGACCGACTCCGCGGTACGCTTCCGTTCATCGGCGCGGCACTATCCGGGCCATACGGCTTCACGAAAGTTCTCGGCGACTCTAACTTATCTCAACAATGGGAGTCCTCGACCAGGCACGTGGTACTTACTTTCTTTCAGATAATTCTCCGCCGGCCCCTCGGTTGAGTCTCCTTCGCTGAGCCGGGAAGTCTCTACAGTCCGCAGTGATAAAAGACAATCAGACAATTCTCAGACAATCACAGGTTTAAGTAGACTACTTGAAGGGAGGATCTGGTCGGTCCGACAGTCGCAGGCAGTGAAGATCGGAGCTCTCCGTGCGCTGTCCTAAGTAAGGATTCGATTGGCCAGTCCGAATCCTAATCAGCGCTATTAATTGGTCGAGTCGCTCCTTAATTTCCCATGTTTGGACATGGCGTGTGCTGGCCCAGGTCCTGGGGCCGGGTGTTGCGGTGACGCGGTTGCGGCGGCAAGGTTACTGGGCAAGGACGCAAGCCCCGAGCATCGAGCCGCCGGCGATGCCATGGCCGTAGTGAGCGGTGGCCCGTCGGGCCCCGGCGCGCCGAGATTTTCCCCTCTGAGAGATCCCGACTCGCGCCTAGGGCAGATCACAGGATAGGCCCCGGGAACACCGGTGAGGATGGGGTCGGGCTCCTGGCCCGGTAGTCATTGCTTCTTCCCGGGGCACGACATCCCCTCCTCTCCTTGTCGGTGGCAGCCAGGGTCTTCTCGGAGCTTCCGCCTCCTGGTCCGGATCCTGGTCGGGTAGTCCTGGAACTTCTGCGGACGGCCATACCCGAGCCGCCAGGGCCCGTCTACGGCCCGCCCCCCGCAGGCAAAGCCACCAGAAGGTATAGCGGGACCGACACGACCCTCCGTGTGAGCCCGATGAACTGGCCCTGGCACCTCGGTCGGTGTCGCCAGTGATGTATCTGCTCATTGTGGCTTCCTCGACGACTTCGCTCTTGAAGCCGAGGCGACGAACGGTAGCACATGCGCGCGACCTCCGAGAGGTCGACGGTGTTGATACTCCGGCCTGACAACCGGAGTCTCGCTACGCATTACAGAAATTTGGCGAGCTCCCGAACACTTCGCCAAATATTCACTCCAAATATTCCTGCGAGTGCTCGAGGGCGCGCCCGAGAACTCAAAAAATGGATGAATTTCTTTACAGAAAATTTGGAGAGTTCCCGTGGATTGCTAAATTATCCTGCAACAAAAGACGCAACTAAAGTTAATTAGCTATAGGTCTGCTTTCCCTCTTCCCCGGGTCGGTGACCGTCGGACGTTAGATACTGTAATGCGCGAAAAAGCAATCATCGCAAAAATGTTGGGGCCGCCGTGACGCGGCAAAAATTTACCACATCACAACTTATGATACGTATATGTTCTGTGTGAGTTGTCAAAATTCAAAAATCAGCTATGAAATTTCAAGAATTCTAGAAAAAATTCTCCGAAATCACGCGCATGGTCCCGAAATCGGAGGCCCAATACCGTCATCTAACAGTCAATGCGGTTCGTTTAGCACGGGCGTTAACTGTCGGATGCTCCCGAAATGTCGGTAACATGTCGATGCAGAAATATGTGTCCAGAACCGGCACTGTAATATAATATATGTATTAGCAACGTATAGTGCACGGAGATCATAGCTATTAATTACGCAACACGTACACATATTATAATATGCATCATACGTACATTATACGAGTATGTCATTCATGGACATGTCATATGTATTATTTTCGTAAATAATTCATATTCTAGCCGGTCATTTAGCCTTCCTTTCTACATAAATTACACCCTTCATACATGTATATCATACATATGTAGATATGCATGTTAAGCATAATCTACGTAAATTATACGCGAATGCGTTGTGTGGGTCATATATATTTTGTTATACGCTGACAAACATATATTGAGGGATGTAGTACATGTACATTTGTCAACGATATTGAATAACCGTTGGTAGAGATCTGCCGGAGCTGTCCAATATTTTTCGACATGTTGACACGTCATTTAGGTATCATGACATCTATTGTATGTATGGCCATGTACATAAAATAACTTCACACATTTACAAAAGACATTTTTTTACGTGAATGACAGACGTTATACGTCAGCTATACTTTTTGACCTTATTTATTCTTGTAATGCACGGATAGTGTACTTCCCGCAGTGTCCGGGACATAACAGATAATATGACAGTAAAAGAATGTATTCGGTTTACAGTAAATATACATTCCGAATAAAAAAGTGTAATGTTTAGTTTGATTGATGGAAAGATATTAAATTCAACGCAGATATACGGGGTCTTGAACATAAATTTCTTGTGTACTACGTAACAAATTATTAAAAACAATGAGAACAACGCCGATAACCAATCATAAAACAACCAATTACTATCACCGTTAACAGTAATCAATAATTGTTACCGTATCATCTTCTACATTACTAATCGATGGAGGCCCATTAGCAGTAGTCATGTTCTAGCCCAGACCGCAATTAAGACGATCTTTCAAGTTGTAGATGGCTGAAGGGACTTCAATTTCGGTTCCTCCTTGAGGAACATTTTGCAAATTTGATAATTCGCAAAATGTGACATATATTCTGATAGGTTATCAAATAGATCTAGTTGGAACCGTCGATTTCCTAAATCGACTATTTTCGATTTTGTTTTCGTTATTGTTGCCGCGATGTGCCTGGCGTACCTACGATATTGAAGTCCAAAAATATTTCAGTCTGGCCGGTGTAACCAATTGCTCTGTACTTTTATAGCTTAAATAGAGTAATTTCAATGCGTAAGAGCAATCAAAATCACGATCAGGTCAAACACATGTTGCCTGACAGGATTATACATGATGCAAATGAAACAGGGTGTGCTATTGCGCAGCCCTTTGGACGGGCTAGTCATGGTTCCATAAGGTAGTCGTGTTTGCTGACTGACCAGTCACACTTTAATATATTGCAACATGGCGGCGTTTTACAAAGCGCAGAACTACCCAAAAATCGGAGTTAATTCTGTATCTATGGGGAGAGTGCTCACTTTTCGAACTCTCACCTCACCTATGTATATTCACCCCATTTTGTAATCTTCGGGGGGCTACGAATTTATATGTCGAATCTAGAGGTCGATTCTGTAACTCAAACCTAGTGAAAATACTAAAATCGGAAACCTCCCGTGAATCTGTAACTTTCACTATGGTAAAAGTGCGACATATGTCACGTGAGACTACTTGACCAATCTCGCGGCAGATTTCGGGTCTACTTCTTTCGGTCCTAGGAGTTTCGCATTTTCACTCGGAGAATACAATATCGGGTAAATGAACTCACGTGAGATGCCAGAGCGAAAAATGAGCGCTTTCACCAAAGAAACATAATCGACCCCCTTGCCTCTTTCACATCATGTCTGAAGTTGACGCAATGTGTTTCAAAGACAAAAAACTCGTAACCGCGACATGGACCGCAAATGATGACAGAATGACCAATGGCATTAAAATAGTGAGATAATTTTCTCAATTCGCTTGATATTCGGTATAATGTTAACCGATTTTGAAACAAGATGACACTCTTAAAATCACTCCTACTTATACTGCCAATTCTGTATCTTCTTTCAAGTACGTGATATTTAATGTTTATCATAGAAATTCATATACATCACGGCGTCTGTAGTTAAGCTGATAATATATTCATTAAGTGAACTATATATGATTAACTTGTTTGTGTGTGGAATTATTTAATTAACATAATGTATGTAAGGGAAAGATCATTACGAGAAGAAATAATGCCGAAAAATATTATTTGATCACACCTTGTCTTATGTAATTCACTAGAGTTAATGAAAAAGTATCTGGAAGTAATTTAGAAAATCGTATCATTAGTCTACCAACAATTGATTGGATGAATCTATTTCTTTCCAGTAATTAAAGGTTAACCTTCCCAGGCACTGCTGAATGTACAATATACGTAAAATGCATGTGTATTAATTTCTATTGAATGTATGTAAGATATATGTAGATATTTATCAAAGCTATTTTAGATATACTCATAGGCTAAATGACCGGCTATTAAACATAATACATCCATAGTTCGTGACATCTGCAGATATCATAGATTTCTAATCTGAGTCATAGACATTCATTTAACATACAGATGTATCCTACACACTATATATACAAGTTAAAAAATTAATTCATAACACTTTTTGAGTCGAGTCAGTTTGGGAACTTGTTCAGTACAGTTATGCGGAGAGGCCCTACTGTTTTAGACACAGAAAAACTATTTTGTAATTGTAGAGAAGTGAACCCGAGACTCTCAGGCAGGTAGCAGTTATGTTGACCATAATACTACCAAAGCCTATGAACAAATGAATATTTGTGCGGACTTAAAACTTACCGTACTCACCCTCACCCTTCTGTGTTAATTCTACCTGTTTCTTGTTGCAAACTTATTCTTAAAAAAAAAAACGCAAGTAATTATAAAATTGGACAGTCATTAAAAAAATTGCAGCAGTATATTATAAAATTATAATTTTAATTAGATATGTATAATAAATGTATGCTAATTTACTTTTAAATCATTAAATTTATATTTTTACTACAACCTTATATAATAAATGTGTATGAATTTTTTTAAAGATATTTCCTGAACATATGAACAATTTGTTTACAGTATAACTACACTTTTGTAATTCTTAGAAGCTGAATATAAACTATAAAAATAAATATCAATTTAACGTTATTAAATAGTTTAGATTGTTATTTAAACTGCATATACAAATGCGAACAGCTCTTAATAGCTCTGATGAATTATTTTAAACCAGACTTCTATTGGGATAAAGCGTACGTAGAAGGTATGTAGCTTTAAGTTAAAGTGATTCTATGTACCAAACTAATCGTTAATGTAAGCACTCCTTCAATCGTTGATAAGGGCACAGTGCCGTTTTTCGAAGCCACGCGAAGGCTCTCATTGCCGTAGAAGAGATCCCCTCAAAATAACTTCGGTGTACAAAAATTTAGCCATATGAATTAATCTTTATTCAATTCATTGCAAAAATAGCTCAAATTGCTCCCTTCCCATGAAAAGCTCAAATCACCTATTTATGCCAAATATAGTAGAACATTCATTCCATTAAAGTCTCAACTAAAATATTTTTGCCAAATGTCACAGTACATTTGGTTTCACGTATGTTGTATGTACAAGATTTTCTGCTTCCTCAAACCGAAGACAAATACGCTTCTCAAAAACGAACCGCAAGAAGAGACCTCGGTCTGAGACAGTCGCGACGTCGAGCCATGACATAGACGACACGAAAGCGAAAAGCGAGACTAACAGAAACCGAAAATAGGATAGCTTTAATAAGTAATTGATCGAGTAGCATTATATTTCATATTTGGAAATCCTCCCTCTCAGGGAAGCGCGACTTACATCTAACTTTCAATTTGTGTTCTTCTTTGTAGCTCCACAACGGAGACGTCGGCGGCAGTGCCGCTGGGGTCGCAGCCCATCTGAATAAACCTCTTGTTTTGTTTTCTAACTACATATCTTTATTGGTTCAATCCACCCAGACCCTAGCCGCGCACGTCTAACGCTCTGGGCGGCTGCTGTCTCGGGAAAAGAACCGAACGTATACCGTGGCGTACAGCGCGCCACCTAACCGGGCTACCGTTACAAACGGAAACTATTGTGCATACTTGAAATTGGTTTCAAATTTGTTTAACTATTAGAAGCAATTCTTTCCGCCTGTGTTGGAAGGAAACCAGGTCCCTTCGGTGAATTTAAAATTACAGGATTTAATGGCCATATCACTCCCATCTCCGCGGTCTCCGTGGCAGCCAACATTGAGCTAGCTGACCTTCCGGCCAGGCTAAAGGAGCCCTTTTTGGGTTAGGGAAATTGTAATAAGCCTTACCCGAGGATGGCCTTCGGGGAAGCCGGGATTTACCTTCCGCCCTCACCTTCTGGGACCGCTCTCGCCAGGAGAGCTAAAACTCTTAAGGAAGGGAGGTCAAAGGAGTTTGATGTTTGACATCCTGGGACGCCTGGTGCCCAACCGGTAATTAGTACAAATTTCCTGAGGTGGGTTCGAGCCTTAGCGGAGATAAGGTTAGAGATTCCAGGGAGAGCGGAGATCGTTTCTCCCAGGCTGGGACACCTTTTGTGACTCTGCGGTCCCGAACGCCGAAACGTATATTGCAATACATTCAATGAAAATTGATATACGATCATATTGCGTATACCGTAGATTCAGCGGTGCCTGGAGTTAGTCATATAATAGCAATAGCTAGTATCTACGATCTTTCGCTCAAAAATTAAAGTAATAAATAACTGTAGATTTGTATTTTACTTATTTTATACGATATGTTGTTGTACTATTACTTTTTGCAGGCTGTTTAAGTGTCGACAACTCTTCCGCTGTACTGAAGATCATAGGTGATGTTTCTAAAATGTGGCATTGCATAACTGATCAACACGAATATACAGTCCCGAACGAACACAACGTCTTCTTTAGACTTTACACAAGAAACAACAAGAACAAGTCCGAAATTTTAAATTTGAATTCTGAGAAAGAGGTAGAGGCTTTACGAATGAAAATGATCAGGAGGAAAAGAGTTACAGTACCTCAAAGACGTCTCAATAAAAATGCCATCATTCAATCGAAATACTTTACTTCTAATGTAGACACAAAAATCCTGATCCATGGATACTCGGAAACTATCTTAACTACGAAGATGATGGATATAAAAAACGGTAAATCACATACGAAAACAAAATAGTTCATTAAATATACTCGTTTTATCCGAGAAGCAATCTGATTTTTTGTTATTCTGCTTATTTAACATCGCATCAACTAGGACGTCATTAGCGACGGGGGAATTTCCGATAGCTTGATCTTTTCTGTGTGTTTTGTGTCGTGTTCGCAGGCTTAGATTTCCTCGTACCTGTGTATGTCTTTAATGTACTGTATAGTATTAATGATATTTTCCGGGTTATATCACTTCTATAGATGGTTTGATGTTGTGACGTTTTCTTGGGTTGTTGAACTTTCTGCATTCGAGAATGGTGTGTAAGACTGTCAGTTTCGTTTGGTAGCTGTCGCAGATAGGAGGAGTAGCTTTCGTTAAGAAAAAGGTGTGCGTGAGTCTCGTGTGACCGATTCTGAGCCTGGTGAGGATCACTTGGTCCCTGCGTCCTAGGTCGGTCCAGTTGATGTGTTGATAGTTTTTAATAAGAATGGGATGCGTTGTGCAGCTGAGTAATATTCGCAGTTCGTCCTTCCATTATTTAATGATGAAATTTTACGTCGAGTGCGGGGGTTGGTAGTGCGTTCTTTTTTGGAAAGACGATGCCTACGTATCTAGCTAAGTTGTCGGATTCTTCGTTCCCTGCGATATTTTGGTGAGAGTGAATCCATACTGTCTGTTCCGTCGCGTCGTCAACGTGAGCGATCGTTGCTATCCTCAGGGAGTAAGTCTGGGATCTCGCGATTTGAAATGAAATTCGCGAACGCGATAACGCGACGACCGTACGCCAACTTTAATTTGTTCGGCTGTTTCTTATTGAATGTCAACCTGAGTAAAACTGCTCTTAAAGGTTGTGCGATTTCTTAAGAAATTGATTTGGCGATGCTTGAATGTGAGGACCTGAGCAAAGCTATTCTTACAGTCGTGTGATTTCTTTTGAAATCTTGAGGCGAAGTTCTGTTGTTGAGATTTTTGAACCAAGTTATGCTCTTCGTGAATCGCAATGTTCTCAAAGGCAGCCTCCGCCGTGCCACCCTTTCAGAGTGGGAGATCAACAAAATTGGGATTCTCAAATCAGAGAATTGTGTGAGAGGAGTAATGTTGGAAATTCTGCATATACTTGAGTTTTCTCCGGAGAAAAACACAAAATATATAAAGGGGGAATTCCCCCAATGCCGATTGGTTAACTCCCTTGGACGTACCAAATTTATCGGTACCGTCCTTTACTTCGTCCTCGAGTATCACAGGTGACTCGCACGTGGGTTCGTCCGAGGTCGATAAGAGCTGCCTGGACACAGAAAATTTCAAGTACCGCTAAATAGTCAAACACCCGGGTGCCTTGGAATCAACTTTTTTTATAGGTTTAATAGGGTTTGACCATTTGAAACCGAAAATTTAGCAAATCCAAGGGTTTTTTAAGAGTGAATTAAACCGTGAGCCTAAAGCAACACTGTCAATAGTGTTTTACCCTGTTTAGTGCAGTCTGAGTACGTTTTTTGGTTTTTTTGAATTTTGCAATCGGACAGAATGGGATTTATAATCACCTGGAGTACACTAAGAGAGTCACTAAAAATTGCTATATTGGGTTCAGGTGTTTGGGATGCTATCTCATATGCTCTTTTGAGGGCGAATAGTTCAGCAGAAAAAATATTAAATATTGCTGGTAATTTGTAGGGTTCTTCTTAGCATTACAAACTACAGCGCATCAGGTTCCTTACAGAAAGTACGAACCATCTGTGAATATGCTGAAATAGTTTTTGTATTTCTCTTTGATTTTGTCATAGGCAGCTTGGTATTTATTCCTAGTTGTTTCGGACTTCTTCTGGACTGACAATGAGTTATCGACTATGGGTATCATTGCATTCCCAGGGGGGTTCGAATTGGTTTCTATAAGTTCGACTGTTGGGAATGTTATTCCTACTTTTGCGCAGTATATGTTAAGATTTGTATCGAATGGGTTAAGCATTGTAGGCCGTTTGCTATATTTTTCCGATAGTTTATAAGAAAAACATTTTTATATGCTGCATTATAGGGCGTGCTTGCGATTGCAGTTGCGTGCAATAAATTGAGCTGCTGGCTTCGAATAGCTAGAGTTGGTTCGTTGATATCGTATAAAATACTTTTAATTGGGCTTGTATAGAAGGCTCCGCAGGATATCCTAAGGTCGATGTTGTGGATAGAGTTTAGAAGGGCGAGTGTTTTTGGCCTTGCTGAATCGTACATGATGCTCCTATAGTCGAGTTTGGCTCTAACTAAGGCCCTATATGCAGGTATAAAAACTTGTTTATCAGCCCCGCCAATTTTTGTGGGCAATTACTTTTAATATGTTAATTCTTTTTTTGTAACCGTCCTTAAGATGTCGGAGATGAGGTTTTCATGTAAGTTTGCGATCAAATATTAGTCTCAAAATCTTGGTTTATTTGACTTGGCTCAATTCATATTTATCAAGATATAGTTTCGAATATTTTATAGTCGTTCTTCTCGGAGAAAATATAATGTGCTCACTTTTGGTTTTGAAGAATCTAAATTCTGTTTGCATTGACCATTTGTAGAGGTGATTTAATGTTTCTTGGAGCAGCCCGGTTGTATTTAGAGTCGAGCTCTTGCACCCAATTGTGATGTCATCGGCAAAAAGGGTTACCTTGATTACGTCTTAGACACGATGTCATTTATTGCAATTGAAAAAAGTGTTTCACTTATGACAGATCCTTGGGGGACACCGTTTGTTATTGTGTACTGCAACGCATTTTCCTATACTGGGCGCGCTGGCAAACGGGGGGAAAGCATCGGGGCCCGCAGATGGAGCGTCATTCCGCGGGGTCGGCCGAAGGAAATTAGCCCAACGTCCACAGGGCCGCTTTTATTTCTATTCCGGCGCCAGACGCAAGAAGCGCGCCGCGGCCTGCGAATCCCGGCGAGGGCACGGCCGACGCCGCAGGACGGGGAACGGCCCCGATCACCAACCACTCAGCCCTGTGGAAGTCCTCGCGACTTTCCGCGGCACGGTAGACGCGGGGGACTCGAAATTCCTGTTTAAACGCGAACAATACCGGGTAAATGACCGGAGGAGGGCGGAAGACAACCAAAAATGAAGACGAAACTTCCTTACGCGCGATGCAGTAGCTCTTTATTTCCCTGGCAAATCACAAGAGCGGGATTACAATAAACATTTAAGACGCCGACTTCGAGATCCCGCCGGCACGATACTAAACGACAGGAGCCACGTGGCCCCACGGGACGGGCGGCGCTGCACACCCTCAAGAGCATAACGCTCTATCAGACTCCGCTCAGTCCACGGCCTGTCAAACCCGACTTCGGGAATAGCGAGCACTACCTCAAAAGCCGCGGGATCACTTTAACACTACAATCATGAAAGAAAGGACGCGCGAGGGCTAACGGGGTCAAAGCGCGGGTTACAATTTATCTACGCGTCCAGCGCACGCGGTCGGCCGCCAGGATAAAGTTGACGGGAGGTACGCGCCGAGGAGGTTCTCTCGAAGACACTTTAAATCAGGACGGAAGCGGAAAAGAACTCTAAATAGACCCAGCGTGGGTTTGCTCACCCTAAAACCTCACAAGCGGGCGGAACGGCAGCGGTCTCTGTCTCTCTCTCTTCAATGGAACGGTAGCGGCAGCGGACTCAAGTCACATGTGCCGGCCACGCTCGGAACATCCAGGACAATGAGCTCCGCTGGCCGGCAGGATCGCCCGAATTACTGAAAGCCCCCTCCCAAATTCTTCCGGCGTCCACGAGACCGTTCGGCAGTAGGTGATTAACTAGGCCTACGTGAGACGTCAGGGCCAGTTTCGCGGTGCTTCCACGCTCCACCGAAGACCGCTAATTCCTCGGTAGATGCGTTCATCTTTAGAAATCCTCCTCGAAACGGCCTTACTCACGGATTCTTAACGATAGTTTTTAACAAGTAATACTACCAATGTCGTCGCTACTTACGATTACTGATTGTTCCTGGAAACCCCGAGCGCAGCCAAGCAATGCAGAAACGAATTACCAAATAATCTCATACTCACCGCTCCCGCTCCGCTCCGACTTGAGACGGCAGGACTCGCCACGTCACAGTACTTATCGGAAAGGTTGATTCGGACTCGTATCGGCCGATGCTTTATAAAATTATTCGTGAATTCGAGTAGGTTTCCAGTGATGTTTTATTTCTCTACGATATCGATTATACGTGCTCTCCAGATCATGTCGTAGGCCTTTTCTATATCCAGACAAATGGTTACGAGTTGTTGATTGTTGCCAAAGGCGTTGCAAACATCTACTGTTAAGTTTACTAGGTGGTCTAGAGACGAGTGATTGCGGCGAAATCCACTTTGATAGGAGATGAAGAAGTTCTATCGGTCTAGTATCCATTGTAGCTAGTTGTTTACGATTTTTTCGAAACTTTTGCAGTGTGCAAGTTAAGGCTATTGGCCTGTAGCCTCCCAGATTTAATGGACTTTCCCCTGGTTTTAAGATGGGTATGACAATTGATTTAGTCCATATGGTAGGGAGGGTTTGTATTTCCCAAAGAAAGTTGAATATTTTCGTGGTGTTCTAAGCCGAGAAGCGATAACTTTTTGTAGAGTATGTACGGAATGTCATCGACTCCTGTACTTTTGCCTTTGCTGCCCCGAAGTGCTATGTTCATGTCTGTTCTTATAATTTTGTGATTGTATAGAGATGGGGAGTTTTGTGTTGCAGAGCTTTTTTGTGGAGTCCCTTTGAAGAAGTTCTTTTCTTGCAGATCTTTGTTTTGCAACGCGTTTTCCTATCCAGGGTCCGCGCTCTGAAAATGGGGGAGGATCGTGGTCCGATAGATGGTTCGGCTCTGCGCGGATCAGTAGACGGGAGTGCGCCCTACGGCCGTAGTGCCGCTTTACTTTTGTCACGGCGTCAGGTGCAAGAACCACGCCGCGGCCCGCGGTTTTTCGGCGAGGGGCGAGACCGACACCGCGAAATACGAGAGCGGCCCCGATCACTGGCCACTTAGCCCCGCGAAAGTCCTCCCGACTTTTCGCGGCACGGCAAAGACGGGGGGTCCGTCGTCCGGGGCGAATTCGAAATGGATGGGATCGGAAGCGGTATTCGGAGACGAGGAAAGTAAAACTAACTCCGATTGAGCAATAAACCTAATTCGGTAGCACTTTATTCGAACGCAAAAGAACAAAAAAACACGAAAGACAAGGAACTTCGAGATTGCGCCGGCACAACTATAGCCTCACGGCCGACTAAGAGAGCCACACGCTCCTGCGGGAACTTCGTCGCGGTGCGACGGACAGGGCACAACGCCCTACGAGCTCTGTTCACTCCGCGGCCTGCCAGATTCAGACTCCGGAAGTGGCGAGTTGATCAAGAAGCCGTGGGATCAACAACGCAACGCAACAACATAAACGCACGCGAGCTACATGTCGAAAGTTAACAAGGACGATTGGTGGAACCTATGAAGTATAATTGTGAATACTGGCGGCCGCATGTCTGGGAGCACCGCGATAAAACCTAAAACGGCGGAATGGGTGGGTGGCGTGTCGGGGAGGCTTACGGGAGGACAATCTCAAATTTAATTTCAACAGGAACGAATCCTACATGGTCCCGGATTGGGTTTGCTCACCCAATTCGTCGGGAATGGGCGGAAACGGCGGCACCTTCGCTTCGGCAGGAGGAAACCCTCGGCGGGACGGAACACGCCAGATAGATGACGCGGCGACACCGGCGGTACGCGGAGCATCCAGGACAATGAGCTCCGAGGGCCCGCAGAATCGCCCGAATTGCGGAAAACCCCTTCTAGAATTGCATCAGCGATCGCGAAACCGTTAGACGTTAGCCGATTAACTAGGCCAACTCTAGATGCCGGAAAGGATCGCGCGGCGCGTCGATTAAAGGTCCGCGTTCCGCCGAAAGCCGCTAATTGATCGCGAGATGGGAACTCCTTCACCAAAGACCTCGACGCGGGCGGCAATCAAGGGCCCACACGGGACTTCGCGCGAGAGGGCGGCCAGCCGGTCAATTTACTATTACTGATTGTCGTTATTTACAATTACTGATTATACCTGGAGGTCCCGAGTGTCACCGACCGATGCTGGAAAGAATTAATGAATGATTCGTTAATTACTGTTCCCGCTTCGCCCCGACTTGTGACGGCAAAATCCTGCCACGTCACAGTTTATTAGAAAGATAGGGTTGTAATTTTCATTGCTAGAATTATGGGCGAAGTATTGGCCTAGATAGTTAGCTATTTCTAGAGGGTCAGTGGTGAGCTGGTTATTGTTGCCGTTCACACCGTATATTTTTCTATGGACGTTGGTATCGCTGATGCGTCGAATTTTATGCCAGATTTCTATGGACATGTTAGATAATTAGCTATTTCTAGAGAGTCAGTAGTGAGCTGGTTATTGTTACCGTTTACCCCGTATATTTTTGTATGGACGTTGGTACGGCATCATACGCCGAATTTTATTCCAGATTTCTGTGACCATTGTGTTGTTGGAGAGGGAAGAGACATAGTTTGTCCATGAAGCGCGGCTGCTAGTTTTGTAAATTTTCATGGCTACAGCTCTTAACATTTCATATTTTATTCCGTTTTCCAGAGCGTTTTGCTTTTACATTCCGTTGTAGGCATGGTTTTTTAGTGATCTAGCCTTTTGACAATCCGTGTCCCACTGTGGCACTAGGGGCTTAGACGATTTGTATTGGGTTTTGCCAATTGCTGTTGTTACTGCTTTGTGGATGACGTTAGTAAAGTCTCCGACTACTTAGTTGGCATTTGTATTGATTGATATGTCTACAGAGCTTCATCTGGCGATCTCGTCATTAATTATAGACTGATATAGTTTCCAATCATCGTTCCTTAACTTCCAGATAGGCGCATATAAGTTGTCTGAGAGTGTGTTAACTCTTGGGTTATGGACTGTTATTGGTATGTGGTCGCTGCCGTGAAGTTCTGATAATGTTTCCCACATTAGATTGGTGGCCAATTGTGAGCTGCAGAGGGTCAAATTTACTGCACTAAAACTTCCATTTGCTGTGTTGAAGTGAGTGCGATTGTTGGAGTTGAATAGGAACATATTAGGATCATTTAATAACCTTTCTACTGCCCGTGTTCTAATGCATCTTAAGTGGCTTCCCCAAAAGGGATCATGCGCGTTAAAATCCCCTAACATGGCGAAATGTTGTGGGAATTGGGCAACTAGATCTTCCATTTCTTGTAATTTCAATTCGCAGCTATTAGGAAGGTATATATTGCAGATACATACAGGAGTGGTGGAGGTTACTTCAGTTGCTATGGCTTCGATATTGGTACGAAGAGGAATTTCCCGCGTCGATACCTTACTTTTGATATATATGCTAACTCCACCACTAGCAGGACTGCTTCGACTTCGAATTTTTTAGAATTTGGTGTAGCCTTCAATTTCTCTGCGGTTTAGGTTTTCAAAGTTTGTTTCTTCTAGTGTAATAATGGAGGATTGGTGTTCTTTTATTATAATTTGCAGATCGTCACGATGGTTAAAAACACCGTTAATGCTCCATTGGATTATCGTTCTCATTTGGATTTGTGTATTTATGTAATTCGTTCTGTTGGCGTTTCAATATTTTTGTCATTTGGGTTGGGTTTGTTAATGCTTTTTAGTTTGTTGTTGGCCCTGGTAAGTCTATTATTGATTTTAAGGTCGGTGGTATGGGGATATAGTTCCCTAATCATTGTGATTACTCCATGTACATCGTTGGTGTATTCCTCTGTTGTGAGGAGAGCGTTAAAGTATTATTTTTTGAGTTAGAGTTTGCATATTTTATAGAAAACTTTTGAACTGCAGGTAGCTGAGTGCATATGGTTGAGGGTTTTTGTCAAGAAGGTGCTCAATAGGGAGAAGCATTTCGTCGAGAGAGGAAATAGTTTCCCATGTTTCCCCAGTAGCAATTTGTCATTTCGTTACGGATCCATCTCGCGAATCCCCATCCAGCTTGCGCCAAGAGGTTCTACAATTGGCTCATGGTCGTGTGGGTGGACGGCTCACATCATTGCCTTCTGGAGGCCCCTAAATGGAACACAGACGTACGTATCGGCCGCAGCCGGCCACGCCTAGAGATTTATAGTCTCCCTAGCGGCCCCCCCCCCCCATTTCTGGGGGGTCATACTCCCTTCTACATCCGGCGATCCCACTGCCACAGGGGGCTCGAAGGCCCAAGACGGGCTGGAAAAACCCGAATGTTCCGGACCGCTCGTTCAAACCCCAGGGAGGCGCTGGCCGTGTCGGGGCCTTCGCGACGCTCTCCCCGAAGGGAGGCCGCTTGACCCCGCTCGTTGCCCGCGGGGAACCCCGTGGAGGTCCCTCCCCTGCATCCACATGGTGCGAAGATTCGTGCAAGGCGCCAGCTGAGACGTAATGCTCCAGCGTGGTTTGAGGAGCTTTCCAGGCTAGGTCGGACGGGAACCCGATCCATCGGCTAGGATAACCCAGCAAAGTCGGATCAGTTATCCCATCCATCGGCTCGTATTAGCTCGCCGGCCTTCTTATTACGGCCGATGGTGTCGGTCCCCAACCCGCACCCGGAAACCCGGGACGCGGGACGGGTTACCCGACGCACCCCGGCCGTCCGGTCGAGGAGTATTCCCATGACGAGGGCAACCTGTCGCCGGTAACTCTAGGGGAAACGAGAGTGCGATCAGCTCCGCAGAGCGAGCATCTCTTACGGTTCCCCAGTAGCCATTTCGCCGTTTCCTCGTGGGGGACCCATGGGGGTCCGCATCCACCTCCACCACGTTGAATACGTACTCGCAATGTAAACGACGCGTGTTAAAATAGTTCGATTACGAAACGTTGAACTGAACATAGAAAACCTGTCCTGGGTATGTCTGCAGTGGTAAAGAGTAAAATGTAAATTGTGTCGCCTCGCCTCTAAGTTCTAGTATACGGGTTGTAACAGAATTCGTAGTCATGGTTTATACAGCGCTATCCTTGTTAAAAAAGGAGTCGAAAAGTCCTATACTATTTTTTCCTACACTGCATAAATTTTGTGTAATAACTAAGTGAAGTACAGCCAATCAATCTCGTTTCCGAGCGGCAGACATAGCGGAGAGGACGCCGGTAAAGATAATACGCCGTAGACAGCCGAATACAGTCGTACCGGCGTCCTCACCGCTATGCATTCCGTTGGGGAACACGATTGATTGACTGTGCTTCAATTAATTACTAAAGGAAATTTATGCACTGTAGGAAAAAATAGTACAGGACTTTTCGACTCCTTTTTCACGAAAGACAGCGCTGTATAAACCGTGACTACGAGGTCTGTTACTCCCTATATATAATAATTCCACTCACGTGGTTTAGGCCCAAAAACGTTGGTAATGGGAATGGAAAAAGTCCCATGGAAAGAAAGAAATTAACAGTTTTACTTTTCCCCTGGTCGTAAAATTTTTGGACCCTCGATTATTGGGCTGCGCCGAAGTTTTATGGTCTGCGCGAGCTAGGTGGTTTCCGCAATGTCGGAGTGGGTTCCCTTTTGGTCTTCTGTACGTAATTCTTCATGCTCTAAGTTTATAGTACTGCTTGTTAAATTATTATAGGACTTAAGCTTATATGGGTCCGATATCTCGGAGTCCGCTTGCAGTTTATATTCGTAAGACGTTTTCAATATAATTAGAACGTTTGGAATGGTTGGTCCCGAGATCGAAGACAAGGTAACTCTCGGATGTTTGAGGTTGTTAACGTATGTAATGTGACGGGAATTTGGATGTCGCACCCACACCCTGCAAATTGTTGCCCCGTACGGAGTTTCCCGCGAAAGGCCACCTAAGGCCGGCCAGGTGATGGAGGGTAACCTCTCGCAACGACTCGCGTGAGTTTATTTTTATAAAGGCGCCAGGTATGCCTTCGCATACCATGAGTCCGTCGTTTTCCTCGGCTAGGAAAAATCAGCCTAGTCCCGGAAAACGCGAGAAACTCAGAGTCTGGCTACTCAGCTCCGCAAGGATCTATACGGTCGCTAGCGTCACGGTAGAGATGGAAGGTTCCGGGATACGCGGAGCGACAACAGAATTCGTATTTTAGGAGAGATTGGAACTCGAAGAAAAAAACCACGGATAACTATTGAACTTCGTCCTCAGTAGCTTTTTTATTCATCTTAGTACACGAATACACTTCGGTACCCCCTCGGTCTCATATCTTTCGGTACTACAATAACGAGGAGCGGATGGCTCCCCTCAACACTTCTCCTGGCGCCTCGGAAGAACCAAAGGGCACGACGCCCAACTCGAACACCGCCCCGGCTCCCGTGACAATCCGGGACCGATTCGGGCCGCGCGGTTGGACAAAAATCTACCGGAGGGTCACTGGCACGAATCACAGACAGGGTATTTACACACGCTTAAAGAGCTTTGAGCGGGAACCGATGCACGCGGCCACGACAGTTCGACGCAATTTATTTTAAAACTTCACTTCTCAGCGCTCCCGGCACGGAAAATGACGGGACGGGGGTCGCGTGTTGAGGAGGTAGATACGAGCTACAATTGTATGACAGGCGGAGCGGAAATGAACTACTGCATCCCCCAAGCGAGTTTGCTTACCGATCCCGACAGAACTGAAAGACTCAGGCGGCAGATAACGGCGGCAAGGGAGTACCAATGACAACAGGGCGACTTTCGGCACCTTCGGCGGCTCTCGGCGTATCCTGGACAAAGTCGCCAAAATGCGGCAAACCCGTTTCTCTAATCCGCCACGCGTCGCCGAAATCGCTACGCATTAATACTTAGAGATGTTTACGCCAGATGTCACAAAAAAGTAGCGCGGCGCGGGAATTAAAGGGCCGGATTCCACTTCCAGCGTGCATAAGGCTCTCTAGATGAAGCCTTCTGACCCAAATGCTCCTCCTAACCACGGGCCAGTCGCGGCAATGATTCCCGATATCCAATCCTATCTGGTACAACATAAAAAAAAATATTTACAATAATACAATTATGTACAACAAATACTTACAACTAGGGGTTGCCCATAATGACCCCGAGCGCCGCCGAGGAGACTGTAATTAATTATGTACAATCTTTAGTACTTACCGCCCCTGCTGCGCCCCTAAATGTGACGGCAGAATTCGGTCACGTCACAGAAATCCTGGAAAACGGGGATTTTGGTCCTTTTCTAAAAATCTTGGGTCTCGCTATCTTAGTTTCCGCATGTGATTAGTTTCGCACGCAAGCAGCGTTACATGGCACGCGACACTAAATGGTCGGACGTTAAACGTTATACATAATATTGCAATGTGATACCCGCCACAAATATTGCGATCCGCGTTTCCTAAATATGGCAACCCTAAATCCGAAAATCCTACACTTACTCGCAGGTTCCCGGTCGTAATACGGCTACTTAGGTACTCGCAGGGCGCCACTTGCGAACACCTCCGTGATTCTCGTGACGCGGCCTCCCCTAAAATCCCCTATTCCCTATTATTTTTGTATATGCCCCTTCCCTTAGACATGCGTAGGGCCCGGTGCGCGGATGGCCCTTCATGGTGCTCTCTTCTCTTTCTGGTTTTCCTTTATTCCTTTTATTTCGTCTTTCTACCATACGCTATCACTTGGGAGATTATCGTCAGAATGACACTCGTCCCGACACGCACGCGGTACCGCGTCCTTTTCGGCCGAATCCCGAGCGTGGATTGGCTGAGCGGCGCCGTGGACGTCATCCGGATTGGCTCCGGCCCAACGGCGTCGTTTCGGCCGATCAATGAAAATCCGGAGATCGGAGCAACATGGCAGCGGTGGGAGATGCCCCATCGCGCAGCACAGGAGTGCATCGACAACCAGGGACCATCGCATGGACGAATCTCAGGGTCGCACAGCCGCACTGCTGTTTCGGAAGAACCGGACCTGTGGACGGCCTTTCAGACGAGGGGCCTCGAATTTCCCTCGGACCTTTCGTCACCACCCCCAGAGCTATCCCCCTGCCGAAAACTTCACAGGTGCCCCTATACGCTAAGAACAGCCCCACTGTCCGGCCTTTCCCCTAATTTACCGTGTGCATCCCTAAGAACATTCGGGCGTTCACGACCGCTGCTCATGGGCGCATAGGTCCCGCTAACGGTAGATATGGCCGATAAGCGGCTACTACATCCCTCGAGGTAACGCTATCTCCCAATGTTTAATTACTTAGCCACTTCATTGGGAAATTAGTCGGTCAGTCGGTAATTTATTGATTTATTATGTAGTAAAGTAATGGTTTTTAAATGAATTATTTGGTCAATTTGTAACTGTTTTTATTCTTATTTATTTATTCATTCATTTTTTAACTTATTTAATATATTACAATTAAATTTTTTCTAGAGGTACGTAAGGCATGAGCGAAAGACCTTACGACGTGCTGCAACCCTGCCTACTGCAGTCGCACGCCGTTTCATTGGTCAACTTTAATTGCGAATAACTTGATGAAACATGTTCTGAGACAAAAATGGAAAAGGAACTTCTAGTTCAAAATGCCAACCTCTTTCACTCCTTGAAAAAATAATTATCTGTTACGAGACACCCTATATATATATAATGTTTAATATCCGGTCATCTAGTTGTTGAGTATATCTAAAATAGCGTTCATAGAATCAATATACATATCTGACATATTAAGGGTACCCATAAGTAATCAATTTTTTTGACGTCGAAAACACCTCTTTCAAAATGATTGATTACTTATGGGTACCCCTAATATATTCAATAGAAATTTACATACGAGTATATTATGTATACATTCAGCGGTGCCCGGGTTAGAACTAGAAGAATTGCAACTGCTATGATTCTCTTCTCTTAAGGTGAAGTGAAACACGTCGAGGAACTTGATCGACGTCGATAAAGATTTTTCTAAATGCCTACGTTGCCGACGTTCGTTTTTATATTAACAGCTGTGTCGAATTATATTGGGTATTGTACCAAATGGCATACTCCACCAGTCGTTTTCCTACAATAATTACAAAGAAATCGAAGTAAAACTCCAGAAATCCTCTGGATTCATGCTTTCTGCGGTACTAATTGACTGCAGAGGGACACCCTGCGCCATCTGTGATTTTCAGGTCAATTAGATTTTCACTCCGGGACCTCGTATTCCCATCGTTTTGGCATAGAAACGCATAAAACACTTTTTTTGCCTTTATCCCGTTCAAATACGAGTTTATCGATTACCAGAGTGTTCTAAATCGTCGTAAAATTGTCCTGACCCTTTCGATTCTCATATCAGAGCCTTCGATAATTGTATATTGATCGAAATATAAAAGCTTGACGCCATTTTGGTTCGGGTCTGGGCTAAGTTAAGAAATTTTTTCCAAAAATCCAAATTTTGAATGTGCCAGGATAATTCTTTGATAATCTCGAGTCATGTGTCAAAGGTTCGGACAGTTTGGTCTAATACCCTTAAAAAAAAAAGTATTGTATTCGAATCGACTGATTTAAAGGGCGCACTTCACCTTAAGGCATTTGCGGACAATTCCAGTTATGTGGCCAGGAATGTCTCCGAACGTATCTCAATAAAAGAATATTTTTAATTTCATTAAAGACACTTACTAAAGACGAATGTAATTTATTATATTCAAATTAACTAGATAGCATAACTGTACAATAATAATATATAATACTTAAACCACTTTTTATCATACTTGTTTCTTACGTAGTAAGTGTGTAAATCATCTATTTCCCCTTTTGTGCTCTTTGTATGCTCAAATTGTATTTGTTGAATTGTAAAAGCAGTGTTTTACTTCTATTATAATATAATTAATTGTTCCCTTTTAATGTATCTGATGATGACGGGCTCTCAAACTTAAATTATTTTAATGCAATATATACAACTAAAGAAACAGCAGAAAGTATGCAAAAGTAACATCTAGTTCATTCACTATTTTTTTAATGGCACTTCTGTTTCCATTCTTAGGGAAACTGCACCTCAGAAATCAACTGATCAATATGGCACAAGATGTAACAAATATTCGAAATAGGGAAATTATTATTTTTCTCTTTATTACAACACCGTAGTTACGAGACCAAGGTTTTCTCAAAAATGGAAGTAAGATCGTATAAAATATGTACCAACCTACATATACATACGTTCGTTTTTCACTTTCTATTCGGCAATGCTTGCTGTATATACATAGATTCCCTCAATGGATCAGTGGAATCAGATGTCGAAATTCATTTACCACATGCATTACCGAACTGGAAAGTGCAAACCTATTCATATATAGGTAATAATTTTATAGTAAAAATCCGCTTGTACAAATAAATGGAACTAATGCATGCATAAACACATCTTTGCGGAATCCGTTTTTTACTTCCAGCTCGGTTTTTTTTTTCCGAATGTGTTTATACACACAATTCCATGGCTTGGGGCCAATTAATAAGAAGTAAACCTAATCTTATTCGCGTACCATCTCGTATAATCAAAAGATAAAGAAACCTTTATCTGTTTATGTTAATAATTAGACATTGTCAAATACTAAACAGCAAAATAATAGAAACCGTAAAAAATAAGGATAACATTCAATACGCATGTACATGTATACCCATCTCTGTGGGTGTTGTTCATTCTCCACTTGCAAACTGAATGGTTTCTCGGGTCGTTCTGGGTGTGTTTCTCTGAGTCACCGGCAGGACAAACCGAGGAGATTCGATCGAATGACTTCTCGTATCAGAGCGATTTGCGCGTCATCAAATATGAGAATGCATTTTGTGTTAACTGCGCAGAGCAAGAGGACAGCAGCAGAGAGAAGGGGCGAAAAGAGGTCGCTCGAGGCTTCGGAGCATTCGAAAGGGAAGAATGAAGACGTTCCGAGAGGCAATTTTGAAAGCCAGAACGAGACATCGCCGTTTTGGATGCTGAGGCGAAGCTCGGGGAGGTGCACCCCATTCACATAGTGGCGATAGTCTCGCGCTCGCTGCTCTCCAAGATCAATACTCGTGACGCCGTAACGAAGCGCAACAACCCCTGGCGAACGTATTACGCACGCTATACTCCTACTCGAGATACGCGAATCGGCACGGGGCCCGGGAATGCACTGCTCTACCTAGATAATGACCTTCACCGAAGCAATTAAAACTTCAAGCCTAATCGTCTTAATTGCCAGCAGGAATTACCTGTTTGCAAACGTCCCGCAATGGCTAATATACATGTACACGAATAATACACATCATATACATGTAATTTTGGTCAGGCATCTATGCTACATTTAAAAGATGTGTAAAGTATTAACAATACTTAGAATAGGTATCTATAATAAGTCTCTATACAGGATGGAACAGACCTCGTAGTCCCGGTTTATACAGCGCTATTCATGTTGAAAAGGAGTGAAAAACTTCTGTACTATTTTTTCCTAGAGTGCATAAATTTCCTGTAGTAATTAATTGAAGCACAGCCAATCAATCGCGTTCTCCAATAGAACGCATAGCGGAGAGAACGCCGGTAGACCTGCACTTGACTGTCTGCGGCGTAGCAGCCTTTCCGGCACCATCTCCGCTATGTCTGCCGTTCAGAAATGCGATTTATTAACTGTGCTTCACTCAGTTATTACAGGAAATTTATGCACTGTGGGAAAAAATAGTACAGAACTTTTCGACTGCTTCTTTAACAAGGATAGTGCTGTATAAACCGTGAATACGAGGGATGTTACACCCTCTATAAGACAGGACTTAAGCAACGCGCGCCACTTCTCATTCAATTTTCTCGATACGCTCTTCGTATAACTACAATTCTCGAGACCTTGTAATATTTTCGACTTAAACTACCACTTTGGCGCATTTTTGAATCACATATTGTTCGAGTTCTATACCCAGCCACTCGCCTGCGACCTATCTTCGAAATCTTCGAAACCTTAATTTGTGCAAGAAACCGCGATTGTTATTTTGTACGACCGAATTCCCGGTCAGTGCGCGCCGACAACCGAGGACCTGCGGCAAATTCAACCGACTTCGAGCGATCAGCAGCCGCATCGACGACGCCATCAGGCTCAGGGCTGTAGAACCTCGACAAGACCGCTTCCTGTCCTCACGGTGGTCGACACACTTCTATTTGCCGATTAAGGTATTTAGAGTGAAAACACCCGCTAACGCGCGACTCACACTCTCGCATACACATTCACGCACCCACACGCTCATGCCTCCTTTTATTCTGTATCCCTCAATTTTGTATTGTGTTAGTAATAAACCTATTGTTAATTCCAGCCGACGCTTAAAATTCAATTATCGTTACCCTTCCTCTCCCCTCTCATTATTTTTAAGCATCTCCGCGACATTTAACATTTTTCATTATCATTTTCTGTGAGGCGACCCGATCTCTCTCGATAAATTTCCAGTTCGTTCCCTCAGGCGAGTGGAAAAAGCAGAACTGAGTTCTTCGGGATCTGGGATTGGTTCCTCATGGACCAGCATCTCCACTGGTTCAATCCTTCGGGAACCAGCGCTCACTGGGGAAACGTTAAATGGGATCTGAGTCATACCATAGTTAGAAGTTGTTATGGTCTGTATTTTTTCTGAGCCTATGCACCGGGATAAATGCAGCCTTCGTGGGATAGGCCTCACGATTTCTAAGACTTGAGTTTTAATTTTAATTTAATTTTCGAATAATTTTGAGACTGACGAGAAAGCGAAGAGATCATTTCACAAGCGATCAGCTGAGTGTGTCAATATTTTGAGATTCGAGAAGCCTGCCGACCGAATCCGGTTTGAACGAGTTTTTCTACCATCAGATGTTTCGGAGTCGAATCGTTTAGCACGAGTTTGGCTATTTAATGTTCTGGGAATATTCTTCGATTATCAGACCGCTTTAATCAAATTAGGTGCAATCCTAGTTTAAATAAAGGTGTTTCCGTTATTTATTACTCAAATTCCAGGAAAGGAAAGCAGTGCAAATTGACTCTCAGTTAGAGCGGCTTATTCCATCAGCGGTATGTCCTATTTATTCATCATAGAGCCGAGTGGATTCGAATTCATGGAGAGTAGGTTTTGGGGTGAATTTTTAGATAAGATGAGATAGGGATGCGAATTAATCCTGTCGTCACGCCGAAGTTTCAGTCCTGAACGCGTTCTCTAGCTCACTTTCAAAATAATATTTTGAGGCCGATGGCTCGCCGACGACAACGGAGTACAATCTGACTTTAATTTAGTTAAACTCGAAGTGAGAATCCTAATCCTAGTAGGGTGGCTGATCAGCCATGATCTGAAGGGTAATTCGTCTTTGACGAACTGTTCCTTATAATAGAGGCCGCAGACTAATGATTCTCGCGAATCTATGATTCTTCCCGGAGCTGTGCTCTACGGGAGTTAGTGCGACTTATATTAAATTATCCAGTCGCGGCGATTGACTGGTTTAAGGTTTGTCGGATGTTATGGTGGTCAGAGTCTGCTGCAATGCAGAGCCGATGGGAAGTTGGCAGGATTTTCGTGGAAGGATTGGAGCGACAAGGATGTGGGATAGCGGCTTTGCCAGGCCCACTGGTATTAGGTCCTAAAAGTAATCAAATCAAAAAGCACCTGTTCGCGTCGGTGGTTTGACCTGGCGTTCGAGAGTTGAGTAGCAATTCTCAACCCCGAGAGTTCAAAACCCACACAGGAACGAACGTGGAATTACGCGCCTCGGTAATGTGTCCTCGTACTTTCGGGGAATTATCTTTCGTAGTCGGAAATCAAGTCTTCTCTATTGCAAATTCACAATACAAGTGAGGGCAGCCGGCATGCTTCGCGCTCGCGGCCCGCGGTCCCCTTTCCCCGGGCCTCCCTTCTTACTCGCAAATATCGCCGCGCATGCTCGAATTTTTCCGAATTAATTGTCTCGGTACAGTGACGCACATTGATGCTTTGAACAATCGATCACTCACTCGTGCTCGATCCGGCTCGAAGGACCAGAAAGGTTTTATGAGGGCGTTTTCTAAATCGACTGGGAAGTCAAATATAGAATACGCGACGTTAGAGGTTCTTTAATATCGATAACGCGAATGGGTTTGTAACGATAGGACTCGAGGGCGCGGGTTAGGTGGCGTCCTCGCGCGCCGCGGTCCACGTTCGCGTCCTTTCCCGCGATAGTGGCTCACTCGGAGCGTTTGAGAATCCCCGAGGGGTAATGCCTAGATGGAGTAAAGTATTCTCAGGTTTTGATAACAGTAATGGAGTTTTATTCGACGTCCGTCGGCTGCTGGTCGGCATCAGTTGATTGAGGTCTGAAAGCGGAACATTGGGAGCAGACTGGATACAAACCGGATCGTACTTAATGCTACTGGTTTACAACTTGACTTAAACGCTAGTTGCGGTAATGTCTCTAGCCCTACTATTCGAACTCCCGGGTCGGAGAGGTGACACGATGGTACAAGTTCGGCTCGTGTCGTCTCTTGTCGGAATTATTTTCGGAGATGCGAATTCGCGCCTATAGTGATTCGAGGTCTCGTCCTGCGAATCGAGTTTGAGGGTCTATGTGTAGGCGGGTTTCTTCCCTTCCTACGACTCTGACTTGCTCTATTTTCCCGGGCCTCCTATAGTGCCCGAGAGGCTCGCACTCCTGCGAGCGGAGAGCGTGGGCCGTGGGTCGCCGCATAGCGGCCGCGGTGCCCACGACGTGCGCACTAGTTGGCCGCGTCGCGCTTGCGGGAACCGGGCGCCGGGCAGTGGGGCCCGGCCGTCGTGCTGTGCGAGTCGTGTGGCTCGGCCTCGGACGCCCTGGTCCGAGGCACACGGCTCGTTACAGGTTAACCAAACAATACTCCGTTTATTGAAAAATGACTAGTTATTATAAGTAAAGAGAAAAGCTGCCAAGGTTTGGTTAGCCTAGCCGAAAAAAATGCCTAAATTGAAGAAGTGTTCCGATGACGTCCTGAATCAACCAAAGCCCTGAATTCAACTGAAGCTTTTCCTAATTCATAAGGAAGACGCGTTCCCTGCGTCATGCCTTCGGGGTGAGGAGCAACAATGTCGCTGAATGTTTTCCGAGTTACAGGGTAGTTCGCAGAAGTGTGACCATAAACTCCCTGAAGAGGGTTGCTTAAAACTCCGCAGAATTTTTCGAGCACGTCTCCCTCACCAAACAGTAAACCAGTAAAGAAACCCTGGCTGTGCTTAACCCTCATCGAGGACCCTCACTGATTTGTGTCGAGAATTGGAGACTGTTTATGGCCGCCCTTGCCTAAAAGACAGCCAAAAATCCTCGAAAACACTCCCGCGACATGTGCTGTCCAGGTGTCAGACTTTCTCTCCGTGTTCCGCGGAGCTCATCCTAAACATCTACTCTGATTCAAATCTCACTCCCAGTAATAGATGCCATGGCCTAACAAATTGTGATGCCTCCAGAAACCAATCGAAAACTCCCAACCCGCGTCGACTCCCGCACCTAGACCGCTCCCGAGGGTTCGATCAAGCCAGGTTACAAGGGGCTCCCTTGTGTCATTGTCGGGCCCTTTAGAATGGTAGCGCCCAGGGTCAGACCGGCGGAGATGTGTTACGGTGAATGACCGAAATTGGAGAATGTCGACTTTCACCGGTGAATGTCAACAGATACTAAATACGTCGGTGAAAGATCGAATATTTCATTACATTGTTGTACATTCGGACCCTCTCCAGTGTGTGTCGACAATTACAGGTATTAGTGCATGGTGAATGTCAACATTTACCGGTGTAAGTCAGATATAAGGGTATTTAGCAAATATTTCGGACATACACGAAGCGACTATGTGAATGTTGACATTCACCGGTGAAAGTCGACATTCTCCAGATTTCGGTCATTCACCGTAACATATATATTGCGATGGGAATTTCTATCTCTAGTCGGCAAACCGCCATACGCCCGGGATTTTTAGACGAGAAAGGGGTTGAGCCCGATCATCGGCCCTTCCGGGAGCCCGATTTATTTAGGGCGCCAGGTGCGCAAGCGCACCTCGGTATCCTGGTGCCCGGTAGCGCGAGCGCGCCGACTTGGTCCGACGATAGGACCTACCCCGGGCGTATCCGACCGGCTACCCAGCCCCGCGAGGACCTTAGGCCCTTCGCGGCACGGCTGAACCGGGGGGTTCGTACGAACGGGAGCGCGAGCGAGGAGGAGTCAGGATTCAGGATTCGCTAACCGGGACAAGGCAAATTAAGAAGCTTGGAAGCTTGTAGAACGTTTCATATATTGCAACGAGTGTCCCTATCCGGGGTCCGTGCCCTGCAAAATTGAGGGCTGATCGGAGTCTGCTAGATGGTCCAGCTCTCCGCGGGGTCGGTCGATGATAGTGCGCCCTACGGCTGCAGGGCCGCTTTATTTTTTATCGGGGTGCCAGGCGCGAGAAGCGCGCTGCGGCTCGCCGATTCTCGGCAAGGGTCGGAACCGACACCGAATGATGCAAGAAAGACGTCTCGATTCTTCGTGGTACGGTAGAGGCGGGAGATCCGTCGTCCGGAGCTAGTTCGAAACAGACGGGGTGGGGAACGGTACTCAAAGACGAGGAAAGTTAGACTAACACCGACTAACAAACAACCGAATGCGGTAGCTCTTTATTCAAAACACAAAAGAAACATGAAAGACCAGGGACTTCGTGATTCCACCTGCACACCAATAGCCTCACGGTACACTGAGGTAGCCACACGCTCCTACGGAAACTTTGTCGCGGCGCGACGGATAAGACACAACGCCCTACGAGTTCCGCTCACTCAGTGGCCTGTCAGACCTGGACCCCGGGAGGGGCGAGCTGAACGGAATGCCGCGGGATCACTCCGCAACACAATAAAATAAATGCACGCGAGCTACTTGTCGAAACTTATTCCACAGGGACCACGGGACGAACTTACAAAATACAATTGCGAGCCCCGGCGGCCGCCCGTCTCGGAGCGCACGGTAAAACCCGAAATGGCGGGACTTGATGGGGGCCGCGTAAAGAAGAGGCTTACGGGAGGACGACCCTAAATCTAAATTAAACGGAAACGAATGCTACATGAACCCTGATTATGTTGGCTCCCCTACTTTGTCAGGAACGGGCAGAAATGGCGGCATCTTCGTTTCGGCAGCAGGGAACACTCGGCGGGACAGGACACGGTAGATGACGCGGCAACACCGGCAGCACTCGGACCATCCATGACAATGAGCTCCGAAGGCCGACAGGATCGCCCGAATTGCGAAAAACTCCCTCCTGAATTCCACCGGCGATCGGGAGACCGTTAGGCGCTAACCAATTAACTAGGCCCACGCTAGATGCCGGGAAGGGTCCCGCGGCGCGTCGATTAAAGGTCCGCGCTCCGCCGAGAGCCGCTAATGATCGCTAGGTGGGAGCTCATGCCTCAAAACCTGCTCGACGCAAAACGGTAATCAAGGGCCTACACGGAACTTCGCGCGGTAGGGCAGTCGGTCCACCGATTACTTAAACAATTCAAAAACAAAATAGAACCGCCTCTACTTATACTTACTTATTGTTCCTGGAGGGCCCGAGTGTCGCCAATCGATGCTGGAAAGAATTAATGAATGATTAGGTACTTACCGCTTCCGATCCGACCCAACATGTGACGGCAGAATCCTGCCACGTCACACTATATAAAATTCCTAGAATCATCTTTCGTTCGTCCAAATTCATGGAATTCAATGACTGTCGGCACAATTTTTGGAATCTAATGACTGCCAATAAAATTCATGGAATTCATTCATAACTCAATGGCTGATGAGTCGATCTCAAGATTGAGGGAAGAAGACTCTCCTCAAAAATTTTCTCCGGGAACATTCTCGGACGGTACCGATGTAATAAGGGGTTGGAAGAGTGGGGAGTTCCGCGTCTCGAACTCACAAATTCCGACAAGTGGGCCTCAAGATCGCCGATGGGGGGGGAGGAAGGTTCTACGTGGTTCTAGAAATTGTAAAGGAACTTCCTGGATTTGGGGGTCACAGGGTTTACATACAGATTGTCCTCACGTCCTGCACGTGAGCCCCGTACAACATTCCTAAAAGAAACCTTAAATCCTTGAAATCGATGTAATGACTTCCCGTTCGACGACATCCGTTGCACACACAGTAGGCTCGCTGCACGTATGTACCTCCCTTGTGGATATGGTACCGTCGGTACAAGAAGAGAAAGAACATTTATTTTCACCTCAGTACACGGTGTACGTGCGCACGTATACATAGGGATTCAGAACAGACTATATAATTGCTTACTTTTTATATTAATCTCTAGGGTGCTGAACAGTTCGAATTAAAAAACACGCAAGAAAGAAAGAAATAGAAAACATTTTGCTGCCGCGACCCTAAAAACACAAGTAACCCTCCCCCCTTAGATCAGGAAAGTCGGAAAGTCATCTACTTTCTACATATATTGAGTATGCCTAACCCGTTTCAGTGTATTTGGAGAGAGGTGAATATAATATTATCTTGGTGGATTGGGGAGCCCTGGCGAACAGCACATGCTATGTCCACGTAGCGAAGACCGTCTCCAAAGTAGGAGACCTCATCGGGAAATTGTTGGATCAGTTCATCCTCTCCGGCATTTCCCTCAGCTCGATCCACATAATTGGTTTCAGTCTTGGCGCCCATATCGCCGGTTTTGCAGGAAAAACAGTGAAGCTCGGAGTCGTGAAACGAATCACCGGTAATACACACCAAAAGGGAGGAACTGGATGTGTCTTATCACTTCTATGAAATCCTTCCACTTCCTCTTCCTTTCGACTGACCCGTTTCAAATTTTTGAGATTCAGAAGAACCTTTTATTGTTCAGTGGCAATCTTGCTGAGACGGAAGTAATTTTCCCTATTAAACGTCTTGAAGACGATTGCATGCCATTTTAATATTACAAAGATTTGTTTAGAAGGCAAGAATAGTATTTGAATTGTTGCAAATTGTAAGATGACACATCGTCCCTCCAGTGACGTAATAACTGCTCGAATCTTTGAATTGAATGTATGTTTGTATTTAGGGTTTTATTAGATACTACGACGGGAATTAGGGCCTCGCACCTCACACCCTGCAAATCAGTGCTGCGCGAAATTCTCCCGCGATAATTCCGAATCTGGCCGGCGGTGGAAGTTGAGCTCTAAGGAAAGTGGCTCACTCAATTTATTTTTGGCACCAGATGTGCCTCAACATACCATGAGACCGTCCATTATCCCGGCTAGGGAGTTCGTCGCAGCCCTGGAAAATCGCTACAGAAAACGACCTTTGGCTACTAAGCTCCGCAATAGGCCGCGCGGCTGTTTGCGGCACGGTAGTAACAGGGCGTCCAAAGATAAACAGAGCGGCGATAATCAATTGGAATTCGGGACTCGGAAAGAATGAACGCTCTAATTTAGCTATAATACTCGGATACTCTCTTTTGTTACGTAGACACCCTCCGTACCCTAACGTAGGGAAAAGCCCATTTTCCGATCACTGGAGCTAGCCATGGAAATCCGAATACGGAAACGCGATTAGGAAACTCTTGCGAAAGGATCCAACAAGTTCATCGGGCAAATGTCTCCAAAAGCCATCGATCGACCCGGGGCAAACAACCTGATGACTACGCAACGCATCAGCACGACCCAGAAACGACACCCTCACCTGGACCCTAGGAAACCCCCACCAATTGGAACACCCTGCTAATAAAACCAGCAGTCAGATCGAGACGACATGTCAGTTCTTACGATATACGTCAGTCTTTAGTCAAGTGTCACATCACCGAACTTCGAGTGGAGCTCCTGGTTCCCGGTACTCCGTTCCTAGTGAGTCAGAGTCAGAGACCGAGACCACCGGACTCCCTGCCAAGGACCACTATCCTGCGAGCGGCAGTAGTGCCACCGGGTACTCCACTGATCCAACCACCGAGTCAGGACCTAACGGCGGCACTGCGACTTCCGTTGGACGGGATGCTTCTAGGAGACCTCCAACCCTAGGGCACGTCACGGGACGAAGGTGTTCACGCACAGTCATCCGGCTGGGTCGATCAAAAGAGACTGTCACCAAATCCGGTCGCTGATCAAGCCAGGTAGAGGATCCTTCGCAGGCTCGACTCATCCTCATTTCATCTTAGATTATTTCTTAACCCCTCTTTTCCGACCGAATTCTAACTATTATCGCGATTTCCATGCCTTGCTCCGGTCAACGGGATATATTAAGAATCCCTCAACTTCCGTTAAACAGCTGAGCTCGAATTCTCAGCTTCGCGAGACAGAATCACGCATGGACTGCCATTAAACAGTAAAGAATTCCCGCATCAGCACTCCGGCGTCCAGTAACGTACCGCCGCTAAAGCGCGCTATCGCGACACCCGAACCGCCGCGACGCGGAAGTATATTAACCCAGAGAAAATTAGGTCAAGGCACCTCGGGTGCCCTCCCAGCTGATTGTAATTCAGACCTCACGGACGAATAAATACAAACTATCCTAATACACTAGCCACATTGCCATTCGTTCGCACCCCTTTTTTTATCCTCACTTCCCTAGATCCCACCAGAGGAATTGATCTTGCCGCTCGGATCAATCTCAATCTCCTCACAAAATTAAAATACTCGTTACGCGCAAGATTCGGGTAACCTCTATTCGAATCACCCCGGTCTCGCATCCGCTCGGCCGCCCCGTAACACTTTATTACGAAAATTTTACAGATGACAATTACAAATTTGACAGACTTCCAGACCCCGCCGACGCATTACTGTTGAAGGTTTGAGGCGATAAAAGGAGCCGCAAGCTCCATGCGAGAAATCTCCTGGCGTTCCAGGAGATAAAGGGGCATAACGCTCAACTAACATTGTCCGGACTATACGAGAAAACAGAGCTAATCGGGCCGGGTGGATCGATACTGCTACGTAGACACTCTTAGTACCCTCGAATCTAGGGAAAAACATAGTCCGATCACTGGAAGCTAGCCATGGAAATCCGAGTACAAGCACACGACTAGGTAACTCTTGCAAGAGGATACGGAACCAGACTAGCTGACACGACAAGTTCATCAGTCAAGAAGACTCCAAAAGTCATTGATCGATCTGAAGCAAACAATCCAATGACTATACAGCGCATCAGCACGTCCCAGAAACGCCACCCTCACCTAGGCCCTAGGACCTCCCACCAATTGGAACACCCTGCCAATAAAACCGACAATCATCAAAGTAGCGGAGCCTTACAGCCTTTAGCCGTTTTGCCACAACTTAGTCAATGTCGACGTTAGTGGACAATTTCGAGTGGAGCTCCTGGTCTTCGATACTCCACTTCTAGTGAGTCAAAGACCGAAACCGTCGGACTCCCTGACGAAGATCACCTATCCTGCGAGCCGCAGTAGTGCCATCCAGTACTCCGGCGATCCAAGCGCACCGAGAAGTCAGAAGAGTCAGAAACAGACAGCGGCATTGTGACTTCCGTTGAACGGGAGGCTTCTAGGAGACCTCTGACCCTAGGACACGCCACGGGACGAAGGTGTTCACGCGCCGTCATCCGGCTTTGTTGCCTTTTTTTGTTACCTTAGAATCCAATCCCCATGTCTTTCGTGCTATTGTTCTTAGTTGTGTTATCTTTTTTGTGCCTTTATCTATTATCGTTTTAACATACTCTCCAATTTTCATTCCCATTTCTAGTTGTACTCCTAAGTACCTTAGGTTTTTCTTCATTCTTATTGATTTGTTATAAACTTTTATCACCGGTGGTCTTTCTATTTGTAATTTACCTTTTAATAAAATCATTTCCGTCTTTTCTTGTGAAATCTGTAATTTGTGTTCCTCCGTCCATTTTACTATAGTATCCGTTATTTTCTGTTCTTCTACTTGCAGTTCGTTCCTCGTGTTTCCCTCTATAACGCATACTATATCGTTTGCATATGCTATCGCTTGGCATGGGATCATCTCTCTTTCTTTAAGTAACGTATTAAAGACTATGTTCCAGCACGCAGGACCCAATATAGAACCCTGGTGGCATCCTATCGTCACCTTCTTTACTGCTTTTACTGTTTTCGTTTCAATTACCGCCTCACTATCTCCTAAATAGCTTTTAATTAGTTTATACATATTCGCTTCATATTCCCTTCTCCTTAGTTGCTCTAATATATCCGGCCACCAGAGCCCATCAAATGCCGCCTTAATGTCAAAACATATCGCCAACGCATACTTATTACGCATGTCCTTTACAATCTTTCTTAAATATACAATCGCTTCTTCTGTTGATCTTCCCGGCTTAAATCCAAATTGTCTACTAGATCCTAACTCGCTTTCATATAGTTTCGGTCTCAGCCTACTCTGAATCATCTTCTCCAGCACTTTTCCTAATATCGGCAGCAAGCACACCGGCCTATAGGATGATACTGCGCTTTCATCTTTATCTTCTGATTTTAACAGTACTTTTATTATTCCTTTCTTCCAGGTTTTGGGGAATATTCCCCATTTTAAGCAAGCATTGAACATTATTTTAACTTCTCTTTTAAGTATATTATATGATTTGCGGATTATTTCAATTTCTATTCTCTCATGTCCTGGACTCTTTCTACATTTAAGGGGATGTGAAAGGCGTCTCTGAGGGGTCAAATCGTTTATAAAAGTTTTCTCCGAATTGGGTGAACCGAATCGTTTCAAATTTTAGTACATGAATACGGAGACCCTAATGATGGTCCTGAAACTCGCGAAATTTCATTTTTCATAAAAAAATTTAAAAACGTATCATGGACTAGAACCAACGTCGCATATTTTCGATATTTTCACGCCTTTTGAAGGCCTAGAATCAAAAATGAAGAGTTTCAGGACCGAGTCTGGACAAT
>NW_019394478.1:0-30892 GCF_000612105.2 Orussus abietinus
TGTTTAAAAATTATTGAAACTGTGTCATTGAGATTTTCGACAAATATTTCAGATGTCTTCGAATAAAATCTACAAGAAATCTTAAAAAATCTGTCGCTTGAGATATTTAGCAAATATTACAAACAAATATTTAGAAATTATTCTATGCTACTAGGGATGCTTTTGAAATGGCAGTGCGTATTAATTTGTTGTGAATAATTCATGCGTTTTTGCTGACTCGTTTAAAAATGATATGTGTGACATGTCATTATGTGAATCTGGATATTACTGAAAACAATTTAATTTGATATATTGAATTACAACTTGATGTAACAATGATAATTTATTTTTTAAGATATGGAGTGGCTCATTGTGTCAGATTGACATCTATCGATTATTATGAAATCTTCCTGATGCGTTCTCATATAATAAAGTCCACTGATCGATCATCGCGAGTTCGGTGTCTAGACTTAATTAGATTAGTAAATTTAGATAGATTAATAGAATTTGGTTCGATACAAGCCAACTTTCGGTGGATTTATTGGAATTAATTGTATTAACCTTCGAATGAAATGTATATTGGTCATATGTATATAAGAATGGACATGCATAATAGAAATATGCCCTGGCTTGTTTTATATTATTTAAATAAAATACGAAACGTATAAAAACCATATTAGTATAAATTGCACATACTCATTCTTACGAGGCCTAGTGTATAATATTTCCGATGTCGTCTAGAAATTATGTCATGGTATTGTTTGGTTAAAAACTGAATCCCAGTTGTTAATACAAAAATAATTTGATGTTAGTTGCGATGCAAAATTTTAGCTTAAGAACCGACATACAAATTCCTGTAGTGCTACCTGTGTTTTAGAAAAATGAAAGATGTTGCAAATCATCGTGAAATTATTTTGCAATTGGTTTTGTTCATTCATAGATATATAAATTATTTAAGCGTACCAATAAAACGTACAGTGACAAACAACTCGTGAAACTTTTGTAACATTATTCTTTAATCGTTAATTGTTTACTTTGTTAGGGAGGAATATTTTAATTACAATTTTTTAACAAATTAATACCACGACATGATTTTTAGACAATGCTTTTCTTTGTTAACTTCTTCTGGAAGTATATACAAAGTGCAATAGAATTAGTGACCACGGTTTACCTCTTGCTTCTTTGTTAAGAATGGAGTTGTACACAATTTTGTTCTACAGTGTATAGTTTAACCGTAATAATTTATTGATAAATAGCCACCCATATTTATCGAATATCCGAATGTGTATCAGCCGCGTTTTTCTGTCTTCTAACGGCAAGACAACAAATAACGCGTTCGAATCACATTTCGCTAATCGACCCGCCATGTTTCCTACTTTTTAATTAATTACTACGATTTTGTATAGAAAAAATTGCCCAGGATTTACCAACTTTACACTGATAGCGATATACAAACCGTGGGAACGAGGTCTGTTACACCCTGTATACACATCCATACATAATATTACCATTACACCTTCTACGCCCACCTTTAATCCCAATAATCCTTCAACTCCAAGCATTAGCATCACAACTCATTGTCTCAAAGCCTTGCACCGAGCCAAACTCTATCCGAAATAATTGAACATTAAGTCGAGCCAACCGACGGCAGTTGGCGCACCAGTGGCGGGCTTCTGTGAGCCACGTTCGATAGCAATCGATATCGTCCATTAGAATAAAAGAGTTAATGACTTCGATGGCAATCGATTTGGGACACAGACTCCCGCTACAGACCTCTATTCCTTAGAAACAGCGAGAATCCCTCCCGAGAAGCCGGCACAGGCCCACCGAGTAGGTCGTCCCCACCACCAGCCATGCCAATCTCTCCCCAGGTTGCACAGCCCTACCACCAGGCAGGCCATTCCCTCCCCAGGTTGCACAGCCCTACCACCAGGCAGGCCATTCCCTCCCCAGATTGCAGCGCTCCACCACCACCCACGCCATTCCATCCCCAGCTTGCAGCGCCGCACCACCAGCCACGCCATTCCCTCCTCAGCTTCCAACGCCCCACCACAACATCGAGACCCGACCAGGGTTTGTCCCCCTCCAGTTCCAGGTACAGAGACCCGTTATAGGTACTCGACAATGTCGCACTTGATCGAGATGTTGGGACAGCTGGCGATGCTGGCCCCGTAGCCGCCCCTGGCGGAGCCCTTGTGCCGCTCGCTGAGCAGCTTCTGAAAAATCGGCAGGATCGCCAGATCCAGGAGCTCCCCGTCCGACACGGCACTGTACATCTTGGAGGTCCCTGGTCCTCCACTCCCGCCACTCCCGACCCCCCCAGCTCCATCGCCAGCTCTCGGATTGGCGCTGGCGAACTTGCTGTTGTGTATCGTAGCCACGTTCGGGGTGCTCTGGACGTACTCCATCCGGGCCTGCTGGCGCAACTTCGATTCCGCGTGCCGGCACTCCCGCGTCCGCCTGGCCGCAGCTGCAGCCCTATGCGGGCACTCCGCCACGGAATGCCCGCCCGCTGGCAGCCGTCCGTGGGCGCACTTCTCCCGAGACCGCTCCGACACCGACCGCTGGATGATGCTCGACATCGACTCCTCGTAGTACTTCTCTGAAACGACTGCGAGTTCGAAGAGAGTTCTTAGGAAGTACGCGATGACGAGGGAAGTCCGGGGTTCCCGAATCCCTAACTTCCCTCGCGAAGGGGATAGGTACTTCGAGAAGTTCTGGTGATGGCTATGGGATTGTGGGGTATCCCTGGGATGGGGATCTTCGGGCGGATTAGGCTTGGTGGGCGGATTGTTCGAGCGGTGGATAGGACTTTGGTTGAGGATGGTGGTGAAGTGGGGAAGAAGGCTTGATTAAGTAGGTGGATTCTTGAGATTTTGGGGGGTTAGGGATCTGTACGGTTAGGGGATTTCAGGGTGGTTTAGGTTTGGCTGGACCGTGCTCGTGTTTAGGCTGTTGGGTCGTGCTCTTATTTAGGGTGTTGGGTCATGCTTGCGTTTACGCTGTTGGATCATGTTCATGATTAGACCGTTGGCTCATGGAGTAGAAGCTTTAGAGTCGAATATGGTAACAAATTGGAGAGGAATGATTGATACGTGGATTAAATGGCTCAATGAAGTAAGCTCGATTGACTAAATGCTCCAAATATGGGTTAGGGACATGTTACGTAGGTATGTTGTTGTTAAGGGATTTTGTGGTAGGGATTTTAAGTTTATATATATATATAGATCTTGCAGATAGCTCGGATGCGAGTTGGATGAGGAGGATGGTTTAGGCTTATTGGGAGCATAGCATACATGTAGGGTAAAATTTGTAATCCAAGCTGGTGATTTAATGGAGAAAAATGCTTGACAGACAACATGACTTGCTAAGATACTAATCAGTTGGGGGATTTCATTAGATTGATGGCTTGACATGGCAAATGCTGCTGCATCTCTTTTCTTGAGAATCTTATAGAATTAATGGATGAGTCTCAGGTGTGAGTACTTCTTACTATCTACATCATATGGCAAGATTGTGTTCAGAAACACAATAATACATCTCACGTGCCCTTTAGAGTTGAAGTAGGTTCTATAGGGTTGGTTAGAGATGCGATCATTTATGTTATCTCATTTCTGTTTCAAATACGAACGTTTCCAGCACACTCATGGATCAGATAATAAAAGACTCTTTACTGGATAGAGAAGTAATTAGATCAGCAATCATGAGGTCATTGTGGAGGATATTTGGGATCAAATCGTAATGATAGTCAATAAAAAATGGGATTTCCTCGTTTCCCTCTAGAGTTACAAATATTATTTAAATTTTATTTTGAAAGTAGGTATAGAAACAATGTTTTTTTATTCTCATGTCAGAGACAGACCTGCACTATTTCTGCATATGAAAGATGTATCTGTAAGATGTCGGCAGGTGTCGGAATAACAAAAAGGTCTGTACAGTGAAATCTGTACACGCTAACGAGCGTCATCACACATCAGGGAACATATTAAAAACTTAAAACCCATTTATCTTTTACTTTTATTAAAGCGTTTAATGAAAATCACTCATGTTATTCGACATCTCATGCACGACGGAGGAAAATCTCTCATTAAAATTTGCTATCCCTCTTTGTAAAACTCGTACTCTCGGTTTAATTCCAAGTTGGATATGCAGAAACGCAGAGAAACTGACTTTCTCTTTGGAACATGATGTTCTCTTTGAGGTAATTTCCCCTTTATAAATGAAGTACCTGGTTTCATCCGTTCAACTGCACCGCGGATTTTTGTGAAAAATCTGGGTGATCCATTTTGTCAGAAATTCTGTGTAAATCGGAAGAAAGGACGATTTGGGTCATCCCAAGGTAGCATGTTCAAGGTATATCTCTACTGATATTGGAGCGTCGATAGCCCATCCGCGTTAATTATTAGTATAAACTTAATCTTTTATAATCGCTCGAGTCAAGGCCCACGGAAACTCGAGGTCCTTCCAAAGCGTACCGAAGGACCCGAGCCATCCTCGAAAGGGGGGCAATAAAACTTACGAGTCCGAGCATTCTCAAAGGGTCTCTTTTCGAGGGTTTTCGCCGAAGGTCCGAGATGACGTCTGGCGACCAGATTTTTTAACTTTCTAAAAATTCCGAAGCCCGCTTCTGGCGACTAGACGTCACTAGAGGGTTTTTTCCGCGAATCCGCGGCCTATGTGACCGGCCGTTTTGCGGGTGCCTTCGAGGGCGGAAACCCTTCGGGAATTTTTTCCCTGCCAATGAGAATGCTCGACTCAAGGTCCGACTTCCTCCCTCCACCGAGTTGGAGGGAGAACTATGCATTCGGATATTTTTTAAGACATTCTGTAAAAATCAGATACCAACCGAAAGTTGCCGAGTCAACTTCGAATCTCAAAAACGTTGCCGAGTCAACGCAAGTTCAAAGTTAACAGTTGCCGAGTCAACTGACTACCTGCATAAAATCACGCATCTTCCCTTGTCCCTAAAGGAAATATAGTTTATTGTGTCACTAAAATCCGGAATAATTTTATTCAAAACGCGAAACCAGCTGCTTTTAATTATTTTTTTTATTTTTACCGGCGGTTAATTCCCCCTTCAGCAAATCACTATTCGAGCCCGTCTTCCCGAGCCCGAGGATTTACGACCCTCGGGGATTGACTGACAATCGCGAGTTGGTTTAGTGTCGCAGAAATGATATCTAAATGAATAAACCAACTTGTGAATAAGGAAGTGAACTAAGGAAGATGATTATCACATGACTGACATTAAAAGTAAGTAAGAAAACGGATAGAAACTTTAAAATCTCGGCTCGGTCATCCTTCGTGACTCTCATTTGCCTCGCCAATCCCTTTATTTAGATCATTGTTCCGTGCGCGACATTCATGTACTTAAATTCATCGCGGCTTTTGAAACGTCAGACAAATTTCCAGAAAGGGACTTACTGCCTGTTTGGGCCCATCGGGCCATTTATCAATTTAGCAATTTCTTAACTCCGAAATCCGTTAGTAAATTTTAGTTTTCTACGATACGGTTATATTTCCCCGTACGTCCCATCGCGAAGGTTTAGGATTCTTTAGAATTTTCTCGGATTGACCGTCCCTATTCTTTACGGTCATACCTTCTTTAACTTTGCCGCTAATACGTGCGCGCAACATGCCCACGTGTATACAGCATGTTTTTCCATATGCACGGCAACTATTGGGTTGTTCGGAAAGTAATTTCGTTGTTTCCCAACAGAGAACTTAATTTTGATATTGAAGATGCACCACGTCCTCGAATGCCACTTAAAGCTGATGAAAACACAATAAAGACATTAATTGATGCAAACCGGCGAATAGCAACTCGTGAAATCGCTGAGAGATTAAATTTATCGAATTCGACCGTTCATGATCATTTGAAACGCCTAGGTTTAATCTCAAAGCTCGACATATGGATTTCTCGTGTTCTTCCGGAAAGAAATTTGTGTCATCGCATTGACGTCTGTGATTTGCTTCTCAAACGTCAAGAAAATGATCCATTTTTGAAGCGCATCATCCCTGGGGACGAGAAATGGGTTGTCTACGACAATGTTACACGCAAGAGGTCATGGAGTAAAAAAGATGAACCGGCTCAAAGAACTTCGAAACCCGAAATTCATCAAAAAAAGGTGATGGTATCTGTTTGGTGGAATTTCAAAGGAATCGTTTTTTTTTTGAGATTCTACCGAACAACCCAACGATCAATTCCGAAGTGTACTGTCACCAGCTGGACAGATTGAATGATTCACTTAAACGGAAGAGACCAACATTGATCAATAGAAAAGGTGTAGTGTTTCACCAAGGTAATGCGAGACCTCATACAAGTTTCTTAACTCCCCAAAAGCTTCTACAGTTTGGATGGGATATACTGACACACCCACCACATTCTCCAGATCTGGCACCTTCTGATTATTACTTGTTCCGGTCTCTACAAAATTTTTTAGACGGTAAAACCTTTACTTCAAATGAGATCAAAAATCACCTGGATCAGTTTTTTTGACAGCAAAAACCAAACATTTTATGAGCGTTGAATCATGCTCCTGCCAGAAAGATGGAAAAAGGTATTGGATCAGAATGGACAATAGATAATTCAATAAAATATTTATTCGCTATAAAAAAATCGTCTTTCATTTTCATAAAAAAAAACCGAAATTACTTTCCGAACCCAGTAGAAATTTTTCGTTTTCACCCAACCGTATTGGACAGCTATCGACCAATCACGAGGCTGACTATTCGATTATAAAACGAAATATGCTACCACCTCCTCAAAAATGTAATGCGACCGGAGGAGGAATCCTGTATTTTTTCTGTAAGCCAGTCAGTCTCCGTCTCTTACTAGAATTCAACGTCTCTCGTCAGCCTTCATCATCATCTCTGCACCTGTCATTGGTATTCACGCGTTAAGAGCTGACAAAATTCAACAAGTCATTCGTCAATTTAATGTTATAATAAATTCAAGTTTGTTTTGGTTCGCGACAAGGTTCACTTCATTCGGGTACCTTCCCTCTTCACGAGAGCAGTTGTACGAATATCCCATTTTGCACTTCTACTTGCAAAAACAATCGGGACTCATACAACTGCCCGACAAACTAGCCGGGCAGAACGGATATGGCAAAATGAAACCGAGTTAATCTTTCTCCATTCGTCAGCGTATCCGTCAGTGATATCTTGCAGGTCCAACAAAATGTTTGCTGAATCAGCGCAACACTTCTGCCGGCTCTCCTGGCGCACTCCACCATAAAGCTCGAAGCTCTACACGCGGACCATTGTAGAAAAGAGGATTATATGCTCCGGCAGAGGGTCACGTGGAAGGTTTACGAGCATTCCCTGTAGAGCAGACAAGCCAAGGGATCACCAGGAGGACCTGGAGTCGACTAGGGAGTTGGCAACGGACTCGAGGCTAGGAAGTTTTATTCGGAATCTCCATTGTTGAAGGTGCTGTCGGACAGGAATCCGGTAGAGAGGGTTCTGACTTCCATGCTCCTCCGTTTTTCTCGGACTCCCTCTCTTCAAGGTATACTGGGTGTGACAGCGGAAATCCTGCCCCAAAGTGCTCCTTGGAACTGGAAGGTGTGGTTAGAAACTTTGCGGTTTTGCGGATTGGAACGCAGAGAGCATTTTTATTGACCGATCTGTTTTTTCTTTTTTGGAAAATGATGTGACTTTTTAACCCTTTCGTTACCTTGGACGAGATATCTCGCGATCCGATACTGGCCGATCAACGCTTTTGACGAGATATCTCGCGACCCAATACTGGCCGATCAACGCTTTTGACGAGATATCTCGCGACCTGGTAGTAGCCGATCAATGCTTTTGACGAGATATCTCGCGACCCGGTAGTAGCCGATCAACGCTTTTGACGAGATATCTCGCGACCCGGTAGTAGCCGATCAACGCTTTTGACGAGATATATCGCGATCCGGTAGTAGCTGTATTTATTTCTTCCTTTTAGCTGTACGAATAGAATTAGTTATAAAATATATTCATCTAGAATGTCAAAATATTGGTGCTAGAAAGCTAGATTATCGTGAAAAGCGTTAATCCGCTACTACCGGATCGCGAGATATCTCGTCAAAAGCGTTGATNTTCCCAATATTTCCATCCTTTGAAAAAATGGCCGAAGTGTACCTGCCCCAAAGTGTTCCTTGGAACTGGAAGGTTATAAACTTTACAGTTTTTGCGGATTGAAACGCAGAGAGCATGTTTATTGACCGATTTCTCTTTTCTTTTTGGAAAACGATGTGACTTTTTAAGGGGACTCATGTTTATTGACAACGTGAAAGTACCTATTTCTCTGGAGGGATACAGGAGGGAAATAAATGCATCTAAAGACAGTTCAAACGCGTTATTAGCCATATTTTTCGGTATATATTATCATTTCGGGATAAAAGACTGATTTGAAACTTTAAAATCATTTTCTAAACAGTGTCCTTTTTCATGTATTGTCATATGATATCACAAAAGGTTTTCGTTGTGCGTAATTCATATTTTAGAAACGTGTCGAGAGTATATGTGGCTATAGAGACGACCACCGATAACTTTGTAGAGACAAAATGGGTCAAAACGTTAGTTATATATTATTATTTTTTTTCCAATTTTTCTATAATATGAAAAAATGGCCTTGTCAAATTATTGAATGCTATTGGAAATTAATAAAAATGGTCATTTCTGAGCAGATATTCATTATGATCCTTCTGCAGACAAAATACTGTCCGTTTACCTGAAAACTTGTGATCATCAAGGATGCATACAAAAATACGATTTTTTTATAATTTATTATAACTCAAATATATTTGTGTAAAATGATTATATCATTATATACGCAAACTGTTATAAAATGTGGTTTCATTTTTTTCTTACATCTATCTGAAAATTTGATAGTTTTAACAGTATCAATAGATATGAGCCCCCTTAAATAAAGTCAAAGACAGAGATAAAGGTGATCTTGATTAGTGGAAATGAATTAGGGCGTATACGGTAACAAATTGTTTAAAGTGTTTTTGGTTTCGAGATACTGTATTGATTTATTTTTCAAATGCACTTAATTATTTTCTTGCTGGCAGGGTGCAGTATTGAAAATTAGGAGAATGAATGATTAGGAGTGAGAATTAAAAATTATAAATTCAGTATAAGTTTTTGTATAACGGTCGTTAGTAATTACAGTCTCACCCGGTGTGTTTCTATTCTTTGTTCTTCATTCCCTCTATCCCTGACGTCTTTCCAGCGTTTTTTTCTCCCCTATTTACTTTCCATTCTTTCTTTTTTTAGGTCTCTGTCTTACTTCTTTATTTCACTTCCCCTCTTTGGCGCTTTTCTTTTAATTCGTCTCTTTCCAGTATTCCATCAAACTACCTTCTGCAATAATTTATATAATTCTCCAGCACATTTTTAGAATTAATGTTATAAGTCATCCTTTTTTCTCAATGGCGCCTATCTAGCTCCTGTTTATGCTCGGAAACTTTCTATGGTCCTTGCATTTTTATTTCTATCCGACCACAAATTTTATCTGGCTTTGCCTCTCGCTAAAGTTTTTCTCTCGTTCATGAAAGTGCTATTTTTCACATCTTTATCTAGTTTCCAGTTTCTATTTATTCTCTATGTACCTTCTCGTTATCTGTTTCCTCATTATTCAGTCTTAATATTGCACTTTCTTCGTTATCTTTGTTTCATTGTTTTCCATTCTACCTCTTCCTTCTCCTTAATTTTTAATTATCGTTCCATTCCTAACCGTTGCCTCTTATTGGTTCTTTCAAAATCTTTGTTTCACTTCCTTTAACCTTGTACTAACACTCTCTCTCATCTTCTGCCTCGTCGTCAGTCATTACATCAATTTCCATAATTCCATTTGTTAACACCGCTTTCCGTTCTCTCTTCTTCGTATTGGGTTGTTCGGAAAGTTATTTCGTTGTTTCCCAATAGAGGACTTAATTTTTTTTTTTTACGGCCAAATTCACACTTAAGCCGCATAAACATTATATATTTTGACAGCTGATCTGGCAAGGCTTGCTTATGAAAAAGTTTGATTGACTCTACGCAGTAGTTTTTGGTTGTTACCCTTTCAAATATGGAAAGTGAAAAGCGGCATTTTCGGCATATTTTACTTTTTTACTATCGAAAAGGTAAAAATGCTGTTCAAGCAAGAAAAATACGTGTGGCTTAGTTTTTAGTATACTATTACATATTATAAAAGAAATTAAATCGAAAAGATCGACCTGGGATACCTTCCTTGTAAGTCTTATTTCTTCATCTTCCCCTAATAGCACAAAATATTTCTCCTGTATCTACTATATAGTTAACGAATATCGTGCATTTTGTAAATATTTACCAGACATTTGAAATATTTGCAAAACGTTTACTTTAGAATATTATCCCTATAATATTTATATAATATTACCTCCACGTGGTTTAATAACATTCTTCTACCAGATATACAAAACATTTCGTTTCATTTTAATACAAGTATTTTTTTTTAAATATAACTGCCGAATGCACTATAAACGCTGGAAAATATTTAAAATCGAAATCACACGTTTTGCTCCCATAATGAAATAGCGTAACGAAAATATTACAAAAACTTCTCGTGTTTTTTGATACCAAATAAAGTGGCCGATAATAGTCGTGAAGTAAAAAATGTATTTTTATTACACGTTCGTAAATTGAAAAATATAATTTCCATATATGTTTATAAATTCTTGAAAGAAAATATATCATTGAGATTTTCAACAAATATTTCAGATAACTTCGAATGAAATTTACAAGAAATCTTGAAAAATCTGTCGCGTGAGATATTTAGCAAAGATTACAAGGAAATATTTAGAAATTATTCTATGCTACTCTGGTCCCTTCCCAGTCATCATTCTCCATAGTCGCGTTCGGTCTCCCGTTTTGCAGGTTTCTGGCGGAATTGAAATTGGAACTGACCTATCGCACTTATCCCTGGTTACAGTCGGGTCAGGTCGGACTTTGTTGGAGTGAATTGCCCCCCGCGAATTCACGTCCCTCGGCTTTATGGATCCACGTTTGTAGGAGCATTCGGACACCCGGGGACTTCTCTGAACATGCGAAGCCACTGGACAGGATGTAGCCCCGCCATATATCTAACGCATATTCCGGAAACAAAGGAGCTTTCCTCGAGATATAAGGAGATATGAAACCCACTCGGGGATTTACATCCGCCTTCCCACCGAATATAACACTAGGTTTACGGGACCCGTCAATTTGACGGAATTCAAACTTCGAAAAGNATAATAAAAATTCATTTTTTACTTCACGATTATTATCGGACACTTCATTTGGTATCAAAATCACGAGAAATTTTTCCAATATTTTCGTTCCGCTATTTCATTATGGGAGCTAAACGTGTGATTTTGATTTTAAATATTTTTCAAACGTTTATAATGTATTCGGCAGATAGTATTTAATAAAATACTTGGATCAAAATGAAACGAAATGTTTTGTATATCCGGTAGAAAAATATTATGAAACACATGGGGCTAATATTATATAAATATTACAGGGATAAAATTCCAAAGTAAACGTTTTGCAAATATTTCAAATGTCTGCTAAATATTTACAAAATGCATTACAAATACGATATTCATTAAATATATAGAAAATATAGGACAAATATTTTGTGCTACTAGGGTACAGTTTTTGATCGAAGAGATCTTTTTCAGAATTATCTCATATAAATATTGTTACTACGAATTGGGGATTTTCGGAAATCTGTTTTCATGGAATTTGACGTTTAGGTTTACTAGCCTGGTATAGAACATTTTCTTTTTAATAATCTCTTCAAGTTAAGGTCAATTGTAAAAAGATAAATATTAATGGCGTGGCCTTTGTTATTTCGTATTTTGTGTATGGAGTCAAAACAAAGGTTATGGGAGTATGCTTGTTTGAAACCGTTATTCTTGTAGAAAGATTTTTAATATATGCAAGGTTTATAACTTGAAGAGGTAGAAATTGATAATTGTATTTGAGGAACTTTGAAAATTGATGTCGATTGGAAAAGAATGTGGAAAAATGGGGAAAGTATTACGGAAGATGCGTTTTCTTGACATGGTATGAGATTTCGTTGAAGGACTTTGATTTTGCAGATTGTCTCAACCGGATCAACGTTCCTGACAATAATGGAACTCAGGCAAATCGAAGATCCGACTAATCGGACTCAGGAATAATTGAGTTTCTCTTCCAGAAGTTTCTTGCTCCGCGTAGCTAATAGTTTGAGGTAGTTTTCTTGTTTGCTAACTCAACTCTTCGACTTCCACGATTCTATTATTTGACTCCCTATCGAAGGGAGTACGTATCGAAGTACCAAAAACCTAATTCTCTAAAAGTTCTCGTAATTGGAGGGCATGGATTTAGATTTTGGAATTCATTTTGAATTAACGACGATTTTCTAATCATTTTACAGTTTACCAGGTGTATAAGCTTAAATCCGCTGTTTGCTCATAGATTGCGTTAGTGAGCATATTAAGTTACTATAGGCACGCCATATTTTTGATTTGTATGAGTTTGATATTTGTCAACATTAATCAGGGTACATCATCAGCAATTTCATACAACATACATTTGTCCTTTGGTAATCGTGTCTAGTTTTTTACCAGAAAAAGAGCATATACGGAAAGCTCTGCTTTTTTGCTTCAATTTGAAGAAATCGGTTGCCGAATCGCATCGGATGCTCGTGGAGGCCTATGGCGACAGTGCTTTAACGGAAACAACGTGCAGAGATTGGTTTCGTTGGTTCAAAGACGGCAATTTTGACCCGAGCGACAGGAAGCGTGAAAATCGGCCAAGGAAGTTTGAGGACCATCAATTGCAGGCTCTTTTGGACGAGGTCGATACCCAATCGCAAAAAATGCTTGCCGAGCAATTGGATGTTCCTCAACCAGCCATTTCCATGCGCCTACGTGCCATAGGAAAGGTTCGAAAGATCGGAAAATGGGTGCCGCATGAATTGACCGATAGGCAGATGGAGCGACGCCAAAACATGCGAAATCTTGCTCGCCAGACAAAAAAGGATGTCGTTCCTGCATCGGATTGTGACCGGCGATGAAAAGTGGATATTTTTTGAGAACCCTAAACGCAAGAAATCGTGGGTTGATCCCGACCAACCATCAAAATCGTCCGCAAGACCAAATCGCTTTGGACGGAAGGCGATGTCGTGCGTTTGGGGGGATCAGCAGGGTATCGTGTACTAAGAGCTGTTGAAACCTGGTGAAACTGTCAATGCCCACCGCTTCCACCAACAACCGATCAAATTGCCCCGTGCACTGCGTGAAAAAAGGCCGGATTATCGGCAAAGACATGACAAACTGATTTTCTTCCACGACAACGCCCCATCGCCCCCGTCAAAAATGGTCCGAACCTACTTGGAGGCCCTCAACTGGGAGGTGCTACCCCATGCCGCTTATTCCCCAGACCTGGCCCCTTCCGACTACCCCTGTTTTCGTCGATGGGCCCCGCGCTCGCTGAGCAACACTTCGATTCTTACGAAGAAATCGTGGGTTGATCCCGGCCAACCATCAAAATCGTCCGCAAGACCAAATCGCTTCGGACGGAAGACGATGCCGTGCGTTTGGTGGGATCAGCAGGGTATCGTCTGCTAAGAGCTATTGAAACTGTCAATGCCCACCGCTCCCACCATCAACCGATCAAATTATCCCGTGCTCTGCGTGAAAAAAGGCCGGATTATCGGCAGAGACTCGACAAGCTGATTTTCTTCCACAACAACGCCCCATCGCACCCGTAAAAAATGGTCCGAAACTACTTGGAAGCCCTCAACTGGGAGGTGCTACCCCATGCCGCTTATTCCCCAGACCTGGCCCCTTCCGACTACCCCTGTTTTCGTCAATGGGCCCCGCGCTCGCTGAGCAACACTTCGATTCTTATGAAGAAATCGTGGGTTGATCCCGACCAACCATCAAAATCGTCCGCAAGACCAAAACGTTTCGGACGGAAGACGATGCCGTACGTTTGGTGGGATCAGCAGGGTATCGTCTGCTAAGAGCTATTGAAACTGTCAATGCCCACCGCTCCCACCATCAACCGATCAAATTATCCCGTGCTCTGCGTGAAAAAAGGCCGGATTATCGGCAGAGACTCGACAAGCTGATTTTCTTCCACAACAACGCCCCATCGCACCCGTAAAAAATGGTCCGAAACTACTTGGAAGCCCTCAACTGGGAGGTGCTACCCCATGCCGCTTATTCCCCAGACCTGGCCCCTTCGGACTACCCCTGTTTTCGTCGATGGGCCCAGCACTCGGTGAGCAACACTTCGATTCTTACGAAGACATCCAACAATGACTTGATGTTTGCCTCGAAAGAGAAGGAATTTTTTTTGTCGTGGTATCCACAAATTGCCCGAGAAATGGGACAAATGTGTAGCTAGCGAGGGTCAGTACTTTGAACAAATTATTTTTTCGCTCTCTATGAAAAAAACATGCGTTGTTCTGACTAAAAAACAGCGGATTTAAGCTTATACACCTGGTATGATGTGTGATGTGAAATATAAATAAACATGACACGAATGATTTAGGTCCCCACAATGTGTTAACCATTCAATTTTAACGTACATTTTTTAATTAATCGTCAGGTAACAGACAACTCGTCAACTATTATTTGAACTATTCGTAGTGATCCGAATGTATAGTGTTAAATGTTCTTCTTAAGATAATTTTGTTCTTATAATGTCACCTCTATGACTGACGCGTTATTAATTTTCTCTAACAGTAAGAAAACTAATAAGATGTCTGAAACAATATCAAGAGAGATGCTTCTTACTTGAAGCTCGTCATCATATTTAATAGAATGTTTAACAGATAAGTGGAGGTTTAATAACTTCAAATTTCTTGATCCACTTATAATAGTGCATGTATAGTTAATTGCATTTTTTTCATCTACAATTTGGATTGAACACTTCCCTTGAACGTGCTACCTTTTCCAGACTACCCTAATCATGACAAAAATTCAAGGATATACAATTTAAAACAATAAAATTAAAAAATTATGGAAAATAAATTTCTAAAAATCAAATTGGAGAACTATTATATATGAAGGGTGTCCTTTTTAAGAACCCTCTCTTTAAACTCGAATTACTTTTTTATTTTTTAACCACGTCTAATGAAATTTTAAATATAGCATACTGACACCATAAAGCTTTTTTTTTCCTAGAAAGAATAATATTGATCTGACTACGTTATGAAAATGGCGTCACTTTGATAACATGATGTTACATAATTTTTTAGTTGCAATTAGAATTTTATGGGGAATCGAAATGGACTGAAACTATGACGCTAGGAACGTTCTGAACAAAGTTATGAAAAATGTCTTCTGACACGAAAACGAAAGTTGCAACCCGAAGTTTATTATGTAATACGGAAATAATAATAAATTTGATGCACGTATTCAAAATGATGCAAGAATGTTGTCAATTTTCAAGGGTAGACACCCTACAATGTCAAAGTTTAAAATTTCATTAGAATTAGTTGAAAAATGAGGAAGTTACTCAAATTTGAAGAAATCTTAAAAAGAATGCCTTGTAGAATAAAATATAGACAATTTTTTATATTTATTGATGTCTACAGTCGCAATAAGTATGGGTATTAAACAACTTTCTACAGTAGATTGATGGTAAAAGCGTAACATGTGTATATCAGACAATTTTACAATTGCCGGAAATAAGGTTTTCAAATAACACAAAATATAATTCGAGAGCTTTAAAGTAGAATGTAGAAATCATGCAATAGAAAATTCTAAATTTACGCGGAATAGAATTCGAACACTGGAATAGAAATCAAAAATCAAAAATAAAAGTTCTAAAATTATATGAAATAAAATTCGAAGACTTCCGAATGGAAATCTAAAATCATATAAACGACACTTATAAAATGAAAGGTGAAAATTTGTTATGTATAAGAAAAATCTAACATTGAGTACGTCACATCTCGACGTACTCATCTAAGTGAGCCCACTCACCAGTATCCGAGCAACTGGCGTTGACCATGGCGGGCACACTAGGAGAGCTGGCGTTGTGGGCTTCGTAGTGGTTCCGATGACGACGAGACGTAGGTGTGTCGGTGGAGCCATTGAGCATGACGTGGCTGTGTCCTCGTCCACCCCCGTGCTTTTCGCACCTGTATCCGGTGCCTCCTAGAGCCCTCCTGTGGCCACACTCCCCTATGACGTAGGCCTTGTCGAAGGTGCCCGAGGACTCGTCGTGGCCCATGGACCTGGAGACGTTCTCCGTCGATATATAGCTGATGGAGTTGGCGGGAACGCTGGGTCTCCGCTTCTCGAAGAGTTCGTGATAGGAGTGGGCCACCCCGTTGTTCTTCACGGAAGATCTCCTCCGAAGAGTCGCCTGGTGAGTGCTTACCGAGCCTGGGAAAAGTGGTTCAGGAGCTCCAACTACTTGGCCAGATTGCTGCGAGGACGAGGGCCTCGCCGAGCAAAGGGGGACATTAGTCGAGCTATTAAACGGATCGATCGGCCAGCTTTCGGAGGCCCGGGACCGGGAAATTAGATGCTGCGCTGGATCTCGGAGCAAATCCAGTGCAGCGGTGAGAAAATGCAGGACCAAGACCAACCTGAACGACACACCTACCCTAAAGACGACGAAAAGGTGTCCTTTTCGGGTCATCTCTTCGATACGACGAAGAGATGTCTAAAAGATGTCTACCATTACATTTTGCAAAATATCACTGACTAAAAGATGTCTATTGATTCCGAAAAGGTGTCTATAAGTTGTGGGGAAATTAGATGCTGCGCTGGATCTCGGAGCAAGTCCAGAGCAGCGGTAAACAAATGCAGGACCAAAACCAATCCGGACGGCACACCTACCCTAAAGACAACGAAAACGTGTCCTTTTCGAGTTATCTCTTCGATACGGCGAAGAGATGTCTAAAAGATGTCTACCATTACATTTTGCAAAATATCTCGGGCTAAAAGATGTCTATGGATTCCGAAAAGGTGTCTATAAGATGTGGAGAAATTAAATGCTGCGCTGGATCTCGAAGCAAATCCAGTGCAGCGGTGAGAAAATGCAGGACCAAGACCAACCTGGACGACACACCTACCCTAAAGACGACGAAAAGGTGTCCTTTTCGAGTTATCTCTTCGATACGGCGAAGAGATGTCTAAAAGATGTCTACCATTACATTTTGCAAAATATCTCTGACTAAAAGATGTCTATGGATTCCGAAAAGGTGTCTATAAGATGTGGGGAAATTAGATGCTGCGCTGAATCTCGGAGCAAGTCCTGAGCAGCGGTGAACAAATGCAGGACCAAAACCAACCAAGACCCCACATCTACTCTAAAGACGACGAAAAGGTGTCCTTTTCGAGTCATCTCTTCGATACGGCGAAGAGATATCTAAAAGATGTCTATCATTACATTTTGCAAAATATATCGGGCTAAAAGATGTCTATAGATTCCGGAAAGGTGTCTATAAGATGTCAGAAAGTAAGTAGAAGGACGCAGCATCGACGCTATTTCGGTTAGATGCAGTTTTGTTTATGAATATAATTTAAATATTAAAGCATTACGTTTTTGTGGAAAGATAAACTCAATTTCTGACGTGTAAGGGTCGCTGTCATTTGCTATTTTATTTTGTTTAAAAATTAACATTCACGATGACGAAGCGACCTTGCCAATTAGTTTTGACAGGACTGATCGATGGCGCTGGCGTGGCTTTCTCGCAAGTGGTGTAGACAGCGGTTCGTTCGTATATAAGACGCGTTACTAGGCTTTACCTTTGAGTGGTGATGGAATTTCTCAACACTGTTTCAAATACCCCGCAGTCCAGGTAGACATCAAGAGGAACCGTCCCTCCCCGGAAAATGGGTGGGTAGGAAGGAGGGATAATCGAAAACTACCCTCTGAAGTTAAGGAAAAAGCATCGAATAGAAGCCAACGAAAAGATGTCTAGATTTGATCATCTTTTAATCTTGAGGAATAGAGGAGCATTTGGCCTTGACTAAAAGGTGCGAAAATTCGATGCATAAGACGTCTTCTTTTGTCGGCCATATGATGTGACTAAAGGATGACTTTTCGGAAAATTCATCATCTTTTAGATATTTTTTAGTCATCGTTACGCTGCGTGGGAAAAGATTACCGTGGTTTAGGTCTTGGTCTTGCATATTTACAGGACCGAGAATGATTTTGCTCCACCTCTTTGTGAAAACTGTGATCCGTTGAAAATTTGATTTTCCCTCATTGCACTGTCCGCTTCGATTTTTTAGCCATCGTTCCGAAACATATTAGGGTAATTACCGTCTAAAATTTTCCTTAAAGGCGGATTAGAAACGGAGGTACGATATGGAAACTTGGGACTATTGAAACGATGGGTCATACACCGCGGAGTATCTTGTGCGAAAAATATAAATGTCTCTCTTTAAAAACTGGATTCACATTTCTTTTCTCTTCCTAACTATTATTAAGTGCAACCGCCACGCGAGAGTATGGTAAAGTGCTACATCGTATACGCAAAGTGCAAATCGTGATATGATGACCAAGTCAAAATGACCCAATCTCAGTTTAACCCTTTTAGTGCCGGCCGAAGTCGTTAGCACTTGTAAAACGATGATATATCGTCGACCAGCACTAAAAGGGTTAAGGGTTAAAAAAGGTGGTCCTTCTCTTTCCCGAAATTACCCTAACAACAAGACAAGACAAAACTGGATTCACATTTCTTTTCTCTACCCGACTATTATTAAGTGCAACCGCCACGCGAGAGTATGGTAAAGTGCTATATCGTATACGCATAGTGCAAATCGTGATATGAGCCGCTCAGTGCACACATTGATTAACTCCATAAAACAAAAAGTTGAGAAATGCGATGAAGTAATGTAGATTCTTTTTTAAAATTCCTATTATAATATAACTTCAAATATATAATGTAGAATACATAAATACAGTTATAGTTTTCATCTAACGGTATATAAAATTAATAAGAAAGAATAGCCAAAAAATAATCGTCAGTAATGTTACGGTTTTTATGTCACTGGTGGAGTTAATCGATTTGGCAACTGAAAAAAGTAATAAAGTGAAATTCTGTCTTTAAATTTTTAAGTTTTTTATTACATAAAGAGTTAGTTATTCAGCAAAATAAATAATGTCTTCTTCGTCAGCCCTATGTAAGGTGTTACGTAGGTACCTTCCGTACCCTAAAATAGGAAAAAATCCGTTTTTTTTATTAACCGGAGTCAGCCATGGAAATCCGAGTACAGAAACGCGAAACCCTTGCGAAAGAATTCAACGAGTTCACCGGCCAAACGGCTCCAAAAGTCACGACCGACCCGGGGCAAACAACCTGACGACTCCGCAACGCATCAGCACGACTCCGAAGTCCACCCTCACCTGCGCCCTAGGAAACCCCCACCAATTGGAATATCCTGCTAATAAAACCAGCAGTCCGATCAGAAGTCGGAGCTAGTCAGTCTTTTAGTCAATTTGTGATAAGTCCACGTCAGTCATCATCAAAACTTCGAGTGGAGCTCCTGGCCCCGGTACTCCGTTCCTAGCGAGTCAGAGACCGAGACCATAGGACTCCCTGCCAAGGACCACTATCCTGCGAGCTGCAGTAGCGCCATCCGGTACTCCAGCGATCCAGCCACCGAGTCCGGACTAGACGGCGGCACTGCGACTTCCGTTGGACGGGAGGCTTCTAGGAGACCTCCAACCCTAGGGCACGCCACGGGACGAAGGTGTTCACGCACTGTCATCCGACCGGGTCGATCAAAAGAGACTGTCACCGATTACGGCCGCTGAACAAGCCAGGTAGAGGATTCTTCGCAAGCTCGATTCATCCTCATTTTCATTCTAGTTTACTTATTAACCCTTCATCTCCGACCAAAACCGAATACTAACCATTATCGCGATTTCCATGCCTTGCTCCGGTTAACCGGATAGATTAAGAACCCATCGATTTACTTTTAACAGCTGAGCTCGAATCTCAGCATCGCGAGATAGAGTCACGCGCAGACCACCATTAAAATATCAAGAATTCCCGCGTCAGCACTCCGGCGTCCAGTAACCTGCCGCCGCTAAAGCGCGCTATCGCGACACCCGAACCTCCGCGACGCGGAAGTATACCAATCCAGAGAAATTAGGTCACGGCACCTCGTGCGCTCCTCACAGCTGACTGTAGTTCAAACCTCGCGTACGAATAAATACAACCCTTATCGCCACATAGCCTTTCGTTCGCACCCCCTTTTTATTCCTCACTCTCCTAGATCCCACCAGAGGAATTGATCTAGCCGCTCGGATCAATCTCCTCACAAACTCAAAATAACCGTTACGCGCAAGATTTGGGTAATCTCCATCCGAATTACCCCGGCCTCGCATCCGCTCGGCCGCCCCGTAACAAAGGATTCGTCATTTCGATTTGTTGTCAAGTTTTTATAGTAATCATGTTTAACGGGAGGAATGAATTTCAGATGACAGACAATCAGATGAATCCGAGAAACACGATAAACGTCTTCTTGCACCAGACTTTCTGCTGATAAATCATATCGAGGAATCATCACTGCTTTCCACATCCACATTGTTATTAATTTCACTCATCTTGATTATAACGGTATAATATTTAATTCTTTAAAAACAATCAGGGAGTAATGTTGAAAAGAGCAAAAAATATGTAGTCCGTGTAATATTGGTGAAGTATACGATAACATTCAGCGTGAGAGATCACTGTTATACCAACTACCTTCTGCATTGCGCTTCTTTCTATCCGTTTGCTGATGCGATTTTATTACTCATATTGTTGAAAGGGGGAAAGCATCTTCGGCTGTTTAAAAAAAAAGCGTCGATGTACGGCCGCAACAGATAATCCAATAATACTATACTGCCAGGTATTCGTCTACGATTTACATTAGAGTATGGAGTTAATCAAAATGGCTTCTGAAGTAAATTACTTATTATTCAATGCCCAACAAAATTTTGCCGTTTAATGGTGTTAATCTCTATTAATCAGGAAACATATTATAAATATAAAAAGTTATGACTATACCAAGTGCTTTGACACCTAAATTTAAGATTTTTCAAAAAGTGGAGTTAGTCGATGTGTGCACTGAGCGGCTCATATGATGACCGAGTCGAAATGACCCAATCTCAGTTTACCCCTTTTAGTGCCGGCCGAAGTCGTTAGCACTTGTAAAACGATGATATATCGTCGACCAGCACTAAAAGGGTTAAGGGTTAAAAAAGGTGGTCCATCTCTTACCCGAAATAACCCTAACAACAAGACTAAATAATGCCGTTAACAAAATCTCACCTGTATGCCGATGTTTCGGTACGAACTGCAAGGGCGGAGGTAAGATAGCTTGTTCGAGGTAGCTTTGCTCCTGTAGTTCCCCGAAGGAGACATTTTTCGCAGTCGCAGGGGGCGGCGTGGGTAGCCTGGATCTATGTTCGTCCCTACACTTAGAGGTCCTGGTGTCTCTGGGAATCTCGGTCTCTTCGAGAACGATAGAGTCCGTTTCCTCGACGGCTTCGGGAACGAAGTCGACGTTGGTCTCACCTCTGGTCCTGATCTCAGGGCTTCGCAGGATCAGAGGTTCGGACTCCTTCGAGTCCCTGGAGTCGGCAAGTCGACCTCTGCGTCTTAGGGCACTGTCGGGGTGCTTCAGGGCTGGTGGAAGGGTCGTTGCATTGCCGACCAAGGTAGCACCAGGAGCCACCAACGGGATTCGTTCGCTGTCGATCGCGATCGCTGGCAACTTCGAGAAGGACGTCTTCTTCCTGAAAAAATCAACACTCGACTATTTCAGATTGATGGGTGGCGATGCACCGCGTGGTGAATGGATAGAACGAGTCGTCGGTGAAGGAATCCATCTGGAGTGATGGGGATCTGGGTCAGACTTGGAGCTGGATCATTGTTTTCCATTGTGGACGGTGAGCTCTATTACATGGAGCTATACTGAATCATTGACAGGTTGCGGTGTCTCTATGAATCTTCATCCAGATGGAGTGGAACTTGGATGATGGGATTTGTCGTCTGCTCCGGGTGTTGGGTCATCATCAGGGTGTAAAGGGGTGGAACTTCACGGAATGATTCAGATTCCACGTATGGACTGATGGACAGGCGTTGCAAGCATGGAATGTTGTCACCTGTTGTGCGCGATCAACTAATCGCGCTTAGAATCGTAATCAGGGTGAAGGATCCCATTTCCTGTGAAAGGAAACCCAAGCCTGACTGAATCTTAACTAATGATCTTGGCAAGATCATTTTCCATTACTACTTTAATTCACTACAACTTCTCGTTACAAGTAATGAATTATTCGAAAAAGAAACTGATCGAATCATAGGTGGGACCCGAACGAGCGACAATTGAGATTTTTAGACTACTTCATATTCAATTATCATACAAATTTTAAAGAAATTATCATCACCGTGAATTATCATCATCACGAAACAACATGTACATTTGAAACCATCCAAATTATGTTACAAAGTGTCTTAGTCGTTCCATGTGCACTGATTAGTTGAATATTGAGGTCAAAGGCAAGTGAAGGATGTGGATTAAATTCGGTTTCTTTGTATCTGGATGAGAATTCGCATTAGTAATCATTATGTGTGTGTTGAGTAGGCGTGATTGAAGGAAAAGAGAAAACCAGGAGATGTCGGGACTCACTATTTTCTGGATTTGGATGCTAATCCACTTTAATATTCATCTCGTGTACGAACTAGGTGTGAATTGAAGACAAAGGGAAGTGATGGAGATGAATAAGACTTGCTGTTTTCTTAATTTGGATGATGATCCTTGCCACTATTCAACTCGTGTGAATTAAAGACAAAGGGAAGTGACGAATATGAAGAAAACTCGCTGTTTCCCAGATAACCTATGAAGTGGAATATACGTTAATTAATCGTCTAAATTAGGTCTGTAGGTATAGCAAATGTATATCGTCTATCATTTACCTAAAAAAAATATCTAAAGGATATATATAAATATCTATGTCTATTGTAGACGAAAATTATGTATCCACTATTGATCTATAAATATCTACTCATTTCTTGACGCATACAAAATTTATAATAGCTCTAGTAGACATCTGCCAAAGGTTAATCAACATCGTTGAAAATACGATTAGAGAAATAAAAAGATACGTCATGTAACCTAATATTTTTCATACATACTTAATGTATATATTTAAATTTCAACTTGATAAAACTATTAAATTCGTCCATACTCTGATTTTTTATTTACTTCCTCTTTGGTTGGGGACCATACATCATAATTTTTTAACACTGTGTAAATAATGATGTATTATCAGGCACCGTATGAAGTATAGTGGACGTACAAATTAGAACATAAGTATAGAAAACTTACATTATCTATGGTATACATACTAAAAATATCCCGTGAATATATATGTAAATCTTTTTCACGCCTATATTTTCAGTACATATATCATAGAAGTCTAGATAACCAATATAAAAATCAAAACTATTCGAAAACGTTAAATTGATAGTTTATATTCAGCNTTTCTGGATCTGGATGGGAATGCATGTCAATGTTGATCTCGTGTATGAACTAGATGTGAAGGGAAGACAAAGGAAAGTGAGCAATATGAAGGAAGTTTGTTGTTTTCTGGGTCTGGATGGGAATGCATGTCAATGTTGATCTCGTATATGAACTAGATGTGAAGTGAAGACAAAGGAAAGTGAGTAATATGAAGGAAGTTTGCTGTTTTCTGGATCTGGATGGGAATGCACGTCAATGTTGATCAGGTGTATGAACTAGATATGAAGTGAAGACATAGGAAAGTGAGCAATATGGAGGAAGCTTGCTGTTTTCTGGATCTGGATGAGAATTCGCGTTAGGGGGTGTCGCCACCCACCACGCCTGATCCCGGCGTTGCCCGCGGGATCCGCCATCGCAATCCCCGTCGAGAGGCCTGATTGGAATAACCGGGACCTGGGCGCTAAATAATCGACGGGGTTGGTTAAGCTCGGGGTGCTTTCGAGGTAGCTCTTGCTCTCGGTATGGCGTGAGTTTCTACCGGGTACGTTTTTACGGGCTTTCGTACTTCGCGGCGTGCTGCTCGGTCGCGGTTACGTTGACGTAGTCGCCTTCGGGTTGCGAGGCCGTCGTCGAGTTCAGGCTGCACATGGACACGGAAATGTCCGTGGTTTCTGTGGTCAGCGACGGTCCTGGAACAGAATAGTTTCGACATATTGGAGAGAGTTTACCCTCCGTGGCCGCGGCTACGACCCCTACGGGATCACTCGGCTAGTCAGGCATTTGGGTGCAGTCGGTGATTCCGAGCACTTGTCAACTCTGACGGCTCAAGCAACACAGCTTCGCGGTCGTCCAAAGTGGAACCGCGAGGGGTTTATTCGAGTCAATTTATCTTACGTTCATTGACGACCTATCATTTATTGACTATGCGTCTAGCTTTGAGTAAATGTGATTTGCCAATCGCATTAGATGCTTGGTTTTGATGTTAGGTGTATCAAACTCTGACGGCTCAAGCAACACAGCTTCGCGGTCGTCCAAAGTGGAACCGCGAGAGGTATATTCGAGCCAATTTATCTTACGTTCATTGATGACCTATCATTTATTGATTATGCGTCTAGCTTTGAGTAAATGTGATTTGCCAATCGCATTAGATGCTTGGTTTTGATGTTAGGCGTGTCAACTCTGACGGCTCAAGCAACACAGCTTCGCGGTCGTCCAAAGTGGAACCGCGAGAGGTATATTCGAGCCAATTTATCTTACGTTCATGGATGACCTATCATTTATTGATTATGCGTCTAGCTTTGAGAAAATGTGATTTGCCAATCGCATTAGATGCTTGGGTTTGACGTTAGGCGTATCAACTCTGACGGCTCAAGCAACACAGCTTCGCGGTCGTCCAAAGTGGAACCGCGAGGGGTTTATTCGAGCCAATTTATCTTACGTTCATTGATGACCTATCATTTATTACCTATGTGTATAGCTTTGAGTAAATGTGATTTGCCAATCGCGTTAGATGCTTGGTTTTGATGTTAGGCATGTCAACTCTGACGGCTCAAGCAACGCAGCTTCGCGGTCGTTCAAAGTGGAACCGCGAAGGGTTTATTCAAGCCAATTTATCTTACGTTCATTGATGACCTATCATTTATTGATTATGCGTCTAGCTTTGAGTAAATGTAAAATTTGCCAATTGCATTCCGTGGTTTGTTTTGATGATAAGTGTAGCTACGAGTGAATGTGAGATTTTTCCAATCGCATTTCATGGCTAGTTTTCGTGATAAGAATAAGTATTTGTAAATATGAAATTTGGCATTCAAATTTCATGGTTTGTTTCGATGATAAGTATAGTTTTGAGTAAGTATGAAGTTTATCAATCTCATTTCACGGTTAGGTTCGACGATGAACGTAGCTACGAGCAAATGTGTACTTTGATACTCGTATTTCGTGATAAGTGTAGCTACAAATAAATATGAAGTTTGGTAACCGCGAATGAATTTAATCATCTGATAAAGAGCAATGAACTGGTAAATTTTTGACAATTATACGGGTTTTTGGAAAAAATGTAGAATTTTTGTTTGCAAAAGAGAGGGTCTCAAGAAGAATTTCTTAAAGCCTATTCTTTAATTTATCAATTTCATTTCACGGTTAGGTTTGATGATGAACATAGCTACGAGCAAATATATAATTTGATATTCGTATTCAATAATAAGTGTAGCTACAAGTAAATATGAAGTTTGGTAACCGCGAATGAATTTAATCGTCTGATAAAGAGCAATGAGCTTTTTTTAATTAATAAATTTTTTAATGAATAAATTTGTTAATCTCATTTTACGGTTAAGTTTGATGATGAAAGTAACTACAAGCCAATATACAATTTGATACTCGTATTTCATGATAAGTGTAGCTACACTTAAATATGAAGTTTAGTAATCGTTAATGAATTTAATCATCTGACAAAGAGCAATGAATTGGTAAATTTTTGACAATTATACGAGTTTTTGGAAGAAATGTTGAATTTTTCTTTGCAAAAGAGAGGGTCTCAAGAAGAATTTCTTTAAGCCGATTAACTTTTATTTGTTTCTTACCGCGACACTGATTACATTTTTTTTTCTTATGAGAATGAATTTACGGTTTGTCAAATTTATACTTTTTTTTTGTTTTATGGAGTGCGTGAATATAATGATAGTCGATTTGGAAAACTTTGGAGTATGCTTTGACAACGATAAATATTTGCCAGAGATAGAAAGTCTGAGTTTACGTAAACATTTTTTGGAAATAAATGTAATGAATTTTTGTATGATATTTGTAAATGAACAAGATAAATGTTGATAATTTTTTACAAGAGCTTTTTGCACGGTATTTATCATTGCTGTGTTACTTGGGACAATCCTGTAAAATCAGTCAACCCGATTATATACTTTTGTAAAAGGGAATAAATACCATTTTGTTTATTTTCTAAGTGCAGGATTTGTACAATAATTTCGCAAAGAAGGATCGAAAGAGTAGTAATTTAAAAGAGGAGATTTTTTTCGTTAATTTATAAATTCTCTGTAGCATTAGTGACATGACAAATTCTGATAAATTTTTTACGGTAAATTCTAATTTTCAAACGCCCGGATTTCAATAATTTCGAGAAAATTAAAATTCAATTTCCGAGAAAATAAATCCAATTCTTTTATTAGTAAACAATAATATATTCATGAAAGACTTTAAAAAAATGTCACGTAGTAGGTACATAATTAATCAAAACGATTGAAATAATTTTGCGGCTATGCCATACATGATATGTGCAAGTAAAGGCAAAATGAGAATTTATTTTTAATTTTATATAAATTCGGTCGCTCTTTAAAATATTCTCATTACAATTACGGTTTTCTAAGAAATACATATGCATATTGAAATTAAATTAAAATTTAATTAAACGCTATCGATCGACTTATTCGATTCAAGCATATTCAATCAAATATTATCTTGCACAAGGGTGGATTAAATAAAGCAACATGCAAATTTTTAATAATGTAATATGTTACTCGAAAGAATTAGGTAAAATGTTTAAATTTAGAGAAATAATGATAATTGTTTAGTTGAAAATGTGCACTTAAGTCATTCAAATTCGATGCGACAGATTTAAGAAAATGTATAATTTCACTTTATTTAATTAAATCGCCAGGCAGACAGGTGCTTTCGATTATTCTGTGCAATATTTTGACTGATACTTTATTTTAAAATCCTGCGCTATTAAAAATATATGCGTACACCGAGGGAAAAATAAAAATCTGATGCATATTTGTGAGAGTGCAGACAACATTTCAACAATTTATTTAATTTTTAATCTCTATTTTATTTCTCATTTCTTTAAAACGGTCTATTAAATTCATGCTCCGATTAATTTTTATCTGTAACAAATTAGATTTTTCTCTCTGTGTACAAAGAGGAAATTACACGTGATTTATAATTTGCATCTAGTTTATTAACCCATTACCTGTTCTTAACCCAGCTTGACACTTATTATCGCATATGAAGCAACACCTTGAAAACTATTATCATTTTCACATTACTATACATCGTAATTAATTAATTTTTCAGAAAAACAGAGACAACACAAATGTTAGTCCAAATTATTTCCTGGCTGTTCATTGGTAGCCATAGATTTTATGAATTTTGAAGAAGCGTTTAATAAAATAATAAGGTAGAATTAGTTATATCAATAGCAACCCGATTTTTAATAAATTCCAATATTATCACATTAATATAAGCGACACAGTGAAATTTAGAAATACTTCCCTAGTAGCATAGAATAATTTCTAAATATTTCTTTGTAATCTTTGCTAAATATCTCAAGCGACATATTTTTTAACATTTCTTGTAGATTTCATTCGAAGATATCTGAAATATTTGTTGAAAATCTCAATGACATAATTAGTTTCAATAATTTATAAACATATATAGAAATTATATTTTTTAATTTATGAACATGTAATAAAATTACATTTCTTTTACTTCATGATTATTATCGGACACTTCATTTGGTATCAAAAGACACAAGAAATTTTTCTAATATTTTCGTTCCGCTATTTCATTATGGGAGCAAAACGTGTGATTTTGATTTTAAGTATTTTTAAAACGTTTACAATGTATTCGGCAGATAATATTTAAAAAATATTTGTATTAAAATGAAACGAAACGTTTTGTATATCTGGTGGAAAAATATTATGAAAACCCATGAAGCCAATATTACATAAACATTATAGAGATAATATTCTAAAGTAAACGTTTTACAAATGTATCAAATTTCTGGTAAATATTTACAAAATGTACGATATTCGTTAAATATATAGAATGAAAACCCATGGAGCTAATATTATATAAATATTATAGAGATAATATTCTAAAGTAAACGTTTTACAAATATATCAAATGTTTGGTAAATATTTACAAAATGTACGATATTCGTTAAATACATAGAAAATATAGGACAAATATTTTGTGCTACTAGGGCTAGTTCTTAGCGACAGATATGCCGAATAATTAATTACGACGTATCGTGTACTTGCATTTTGGATGCATTTCAGTCACCGAAAAAACGAGTTGTTAATGCTAATTTCGATGTATATATATTTCAAGCGAAGTGGTCATTTTCTTTCGTGACAAGTAATGGGTTAAGCGGCGTTGTTCTAAAAGTGAAATGAAAATGTCTACTCACTACCTCAGCCCAGCCAAAAGTGTCGTAGCATACCGAGCTCTTCTTTCAGGGATATCAATCACTTGTTAATCCTTCCTGTCGACTATTGAATTGCACTAAAAAGCTGCACGAATCAAGCGGCATATTTCGTCTCATGCAAAGAGCTGATCGGAGCCACAAGGCACTCTAATTCTGGCTCATTGCGCTCTTAAATCCATACTCGGGACTAACCTTTGTGATTTTGGGTGCCATGCCGCTGGACAGTGGGCTCTAACATATACATATATACAGATAAAGTGTGAATGAAAAGCACTGTAGAATCGAAAAGCTTTACGAGGTGAGCTTTCGAGGTGGTCGTCACTTTAAGTTCTCTCTTGGAAAGTATACGACTTAAATTTATTTACAAGGAAGGTACCCCAGGTCGACCCCTCCGATTTGATTTCCTTTATAATATCTTATAGTAGACTAAAAACTAAGCGACACGTATTTTTTTTTAGCTGCCATTAAACGCTTCAAGGGGGTGAAACCACCATCCAAAGTAAGGCATGTCAAGGGGCGATTTGGCAGTTTCACCCACAAGAACATAATATTTTTTAACCAATCCACCTGGAAAAAGCTTTCTCATAACGAAAAATGAATAATATAATTTTCTGAATTAAAAAAAAATTAAGGAGTGAGCCACTCTTCACAGGCCTTATTTTAGATGGTGGTTTCACCCCCTTAAGGTGAAGTGACACCCCCTGCAAATCAGTCGATTCGAATACAATACTTTTTTTTAAGGGTATTAGACCAAACTGTCCGAAACTTTGATACATCACTCCTGATCATCTAAGAATTGTCCTGACACATTCAAAATTTGGATTTTTTGTAAAAATTCTTCGATTTAGCCCACACCAGAACCAAAATGACGTCAAGCTCTCATATTTCGATTAATATACAATTATCAAAGGATCTGATATGAGAAACGAAAGGGTCAGGAGAATTTTACGACAATTTAAAACACTCTGGTAATTGATAAACTCGCATTTGAACGGGATAAAGCCAAAAAAAAGGTGTTTTACGCGCTTCTATACTAAAACGATCGCAACTTCACCTTAAGGTGAAGTGAAACCCCCTTCAAATCAGTCGATTCAAATACAATACTTTTTTTCAAGGGTATTAGACCAAACTGTCTGAAACTTTGACACATCACTCCTGATCATCTAAGAATTGTCCTGACACATTTAAAATTTGGATTTTTTTGAAAAAATTCTTCAATTTATCCCACACCAGAACCAAAATGGCGTCAAGCTTTGATATTTCGATCAATATACAATTATCAAAGGCTCTGATATGGGAAACGAAAGAGTCAGGAGAATTTTATGACAATTTAGAACACTCTGGTAATCGATAAACTCGCATTTGAACGGGATAAAGGCAAAAAAAGTGTTTTATGCGCTTCTATACTAAAACGATGGGAATACGAGGTCTCGGAGTGAACATTTAATTGACCTGAAAATCACAGATGGCGCAGGGAGTTCCACTACTGTCAATTAGGACCCCAGAAAGCATGAATCCAGAGGATTTCTGGAGTTTTACTTCGATTTCTTTATAATTATTGTATGAAAACAACAAGTGGAGTATGCCATTTGGTACAATACCCAATATGATTCGACACGGCTGTCAATATGAAAATGAACGGCGGCAACGTAGGCATTTAGAAAAAATCTTCTTTTCGACGTCGATCAAGTTCCTCGACGTGTTTCACTTCACCTTAAAGTGCTTAATGGCAGATAAAAAGAAATACGTGTCGCTTAGTTTTTAGTCTACTATAACATATTATAAAAGAAATTAAATCGGAGAGATCGACCTGGGATACTTTCCTTGTAAGAAAAATGGAAAAGTGATGAAAGTGTCTAATCATTTTTTATTCCTCATCAATTGACTTATAATAATTGTAAATATGACTGGCAATTAAATACTCATTCGAAGTATTCAGAAACTACGGCTCGTGCTAGGGAAATGTCAAACGAGCTGCCCCTAGTAGCATAGAATAATTTATAAATATTTGTTTGCAATCTTTGCTAAATATCTTACATGACAGATTTTTTCAGATTTCTTGTAGACGTCATTAGAAGATATGTGAAATATTTCTTGAAACTCTCAATGACATATTTAGTTTCAATAATTTATAAACATATAGAGAAATATTTTTTAACTTATTAACATAATAAAAATTCATTTTTTACTTCACGATTATTATCGGACACTTCATTTGGTATAAAAA